>NC_056735.1:1151707430-1151737430 GCF_019279795.1 Protopterus annectens
TAATGAAATTCTAATTTATTCTTTCAATGACAATCTCTTACATTTTTGGAAGCATTTTTTTTTAATTCACACAATTCCTTGTATGTTTACTAAAAGCATTATCTTTGTCACTGTTCCTTATTCAACAATTGCACTCATATAGTCACTGCTGTAAGCATATTTCCATCTTCCTGACATGAAGCACTTCACATGTGTGGTACTTGGCAATGTAAGGAATACTCATTATCATAGGTTCATAGGTAGGTACTAGGCTATCTGCCCAAAGGCATGTATAAGCCTAGCCAGAATGGGTTGGCTTTCGCCACCCCCTTAGATTAGTTCCCTGTGCCTCTGTCCAGCAGAGCCACTGAAGTGATCATCCACTCTTCAAGGTTTCTCTTGAAGAGTGTTAGTGAGGAGCTCTGCCTAATGTAGATTGGAATCTTGTTCCAAAACATGGGAAGTCTCTGGGACAGGAATCTATCTCTCCAGCATGTCCTATTTATTGTTGTGGTGAGGTTTAGATCCCTAGAGTGTGTGGCTCGAGGGGAATATGGTTTTCTTTAGGTGGAGCATGTTCATCAATTCTGGGTTGGACAGGGCCTTGTATGTCAGACAGAGATCACCTCTGAATAGGCGGTATGCAACCGAGTACAGCTGGAGTTTCTTCAGTCGAGTTGCATAGGTCATCTGTTTGAGGGCGGTGATCCTCTTGGTGAGGTACTTATGTGGTCTTTCCAGCTGTTGCAGGTGTCTTGTAAGGTACATCCCAAATGAGGTATTGTACTCTATGATGGGTCTGATGAGTGATGAGTAGAGGGGCAGAATGACCTCTTTTGATCTGGATGCGAACCCTTTTGTGATCAGGTGGGCCACATAGAAGGATTTTCTAACCACTTTGGCAATGTGATTATCAAAAGAGAGATTACTATCTAATTGGGTCCCCAGATTCCTTATTACGTCTTCTGTATTTAGGGGACTACCACCTATGTGGTAGTTTGTAGGTACATTGTTTTTTCCAAAAGGGATGACTATGCACTTTTTGGCATTTAGTTTGAGACCATGATTTTGACACCAGGTATCTGTCAACGTGAGACCCTTTTGGAGGATGTCTGTGTCAGCCAGAGAGTCAATTATAGCCCCTAGTTTGCAGTCGTCTGCGAACTTGGTCAGCCATAGTCCTCCTGTGCTTGCCTGTACTTCTGAGAAGTATATGCCGAACAGGAGGGGTCCTAGGACTGAGCCCTGGGGAACGGCCCTTGTAACCAGTTTAGAGTCGGACTTAGCTCCCGCAACTCTCACCATGTGGGTTCTGTCCATGAGACAGTTGGCAACCCATCTTGTGACATAGGGATTTATGTTCATCAAACATATGCTTATGAAACATGAAGGTATCCCATGCAACTAACTGACCATGGAAAATCAGCAATTGTGATAATAGGACCCATATGACTAAACAGGCATTGTCAATATGCACTACATTTAAACATCTTTAATGGGCAAAAACTTCCAGTGTGGTCCCGGAGATCTGGATGGATTCTAAGCACTGAAAAGTTCCATTATAAACTGTATTTTCTTCAAGATGCACTAAGAACTTCACAATAAATGGATACTCAGATAAGATCATTGCTCCAATGCCTTCAAAAATACTGTACTGAATCTAAGTGGAAGTTAAAAAAACAATTTTATTATTGTCTACACAGATTCACAATAAAAATAGTTTTTAACTTCCACTTGGATTCAGCATTTTTGAAGGCAATGGAGTGGTTATCCTTAATGGACATCACTGGCAATTTTGCTTAAAGTCATGATTTAGCTGAAAATGTTGTTTTAAAGTCTAACATATTTTAATAACAAATTTTTGTCCAAACTTAAAAGTGATCATACCTCTGCCCCCCCAAAAAAAAAATCTTAATCAAATTTAAATCTTTAACAATAGCATTTTGGCTGGCCGTATTGTCAGCAGGAAATAGCAAGACTATCAATAATGTGTGATCAGTATTAGTGTGATTACATCTTGTTTTAAGAGTTTGCTTTTTATTGGAAGAAATCTATGACTCCTACGCAAAAATTATTTTGTAATAACATCCAAAATGTACCAGGGTAACCATCATCCAAAACTATTTTTCTAACTTTCTCACCTTCATTGCAGAACATCTCATAATCAATAACAATGTGAAAAACACAGACCAATTGCCTTTTATTAAATTCCATTCTAACATTAAAGAGTGGTTACTGATAAAAAAAATAAGCATTAGAAAAAAGTTGATTTTCTGTACATTGAAACAATATGAACTGTTATCTATGTGTTTAAAACAGTGACATCCAAATAATCAGATTTTGAAAAAGAAGGGCAAAGCCCGTTGTCCAAGGTACCAAAATCTGGTGTTCCTCAGATGAAGCATGACCTGCCCCACTGACCCTACTGACAGCTGGAGTTACTACTCTAAAGGTGCATGGAGAGATGGGGAAGAGGACAGAGAATAGGTAAGATATCTAGCCCAACCCTAAGGCAGATGAGAAAAGATGTAATAGTGAGGAGGGAGGGAAAGGGTACTGAAACATTGCTATACTCAAACATCTACAATTAGGGTAAGTAATCTACAAAGCTATTCATTGCAGTCAATATTGCAGTGCTATGTCTTGGGAAGATTCCAAAGGCTGTTTGTTGTTGGGGAAGATGGAGAGAGTTCTGGGTCAGGGACACCAGGCTCTGTAGAATGGCAAAGGCAAACCCAACTGGAGCTCTGGATATGGTACTAAGATGGTAATATTTGGTGTACGTACAGAGGACCAGGTGAACTGATTTTGGGATCATCTGCATGCTGTACTGGTAGTTTTTGCTCTTGTTGAATGAGTTCTGATTCAGCCAAGAATCTGCTCATCATGGTGGGAATAACAAAAAGCAATACAGTTGGCAATCCATTTTGAAATGGTCTGTTTTAACACTGGTTGACGACAACCACCACCTGAGTCAGATCTGCCTAGCAATTTTTGGGCCACATAAGTAGAATATTAGTTTTCTGTGTACATTTAGAGTGTTCTGCAGATTGGGAAAGAAGTTGGAAACTATCCCTGCGGAAAATGAGGAAGGGCTTTTTGCACATCAGAGCTTGTAGCATGAAGATACATCTGGATGAAGTTAGTGCCAACAGCAAGGCTGCTTTTCTTGTAAGAAGTCTGATGGGTGCTGAGGCTGCTTTTTCACATAATTTAAGTCATACAATGTTGCAGGTTCACAACAGGTTGCCTAAGATGTAAGACCCCTTTTAAGAATTGTTTCATACGGAGGTGATCATATGCCGGTGGAGACTCGAGAAGGTAAGGATGAAGTGAGCATTTTTGTACTAGAATAAAATGACCTTCTTTGAAGAGGAGGGAGATGTATTCTGCCATGTTTTAGTGTGGCTTGATTGGGTGGAATACCATTAGCCTTGCACACAACCGAACCTTTTTCATTTTGCCACATATGATTTTCTGATACTCGGTTTTCTAGCCTCCTTTATTATTGATAACACATCCACTGAAAAAGATTGCCTGGACAGAATCAGTAACCAATCATCTAAGCTGTCTATTTGAGAATTTTCAGGTTGAGATGGATGACAGATCCCTTGTTCTGGGTTAGCGGATGTCCATGATGATGAAGAGTGTCATGACGTCCATTAGGATGAAGAGTGCCATGATTCCCCCTTCACTGACTTTTAGGAGGAGGAGAACCAGTGCTGTATGGGCCCGTAAGGAGCCATCAGTATCATCTTTGGTCTTCTTTGGTCATCTTTGGTCTGTCTGTCTTCACTTTGTGCAATACCCTGGGTATAAGGGGGACTGGAGGAATGGCAGAGAGAAAGAGGTATGTCCAGTTGAAGGAGAAGGCATCTTTTCTTCATACCCCTCTCTGGGTAGTCCTCACCTAAAATTTGATGATTTGCCTGATTTCTAGGGATGCAGTAGGTCTATCTCTGGCAAACCCCATTTTGTCTCAAGTCCAGCATCCATTCTTTTGAGTGTAGGAAGGATTTGCTCCGACAGTCTGCTAGAAGATTGTCTTGTCCTGATATGTATGGAACTACGAGAGGGATTCCTAATTACTGAGCCACTAACCAGAGTTCCATTGCTAAATCTCAAAGGTGGTAGGAATGACTCCCACCTGTTTGCTTATATACAACATCACTGTAGTGTTGTCTGTTAGTATCTTTATTGTTCCTAAAACTAGTTTTTCTTGGAATACTGTTGGAGTTATCTTAATGCAAGAATAACTACCATCACATTCATGTGCTAAGCTGCCAGGTTTCTGTTCTATGTTCCTTGGACCTTGAGTTGTCCCAGTGCTTCCCAAGCCATATCTGAGCTGTCTGTGGTTATGGTTTGAGTGGCTTCTAAGAGTTGTAAGGGGGATCTTAGGTTGGCTTTGATGCCCTCCTGCCACTAAATAATCTTTTTTCAGGCAAGGTAGGTTAGGGATTGCTGTTTCTATAGAGTGCTGGTGTTAGGATCAGTATTTTTTTCAGGAAACACTGTAGTTTTCTCATGTGCAATTTGACCAGTCGGACCATCAGGATGCAAGAAGCCATTTATCCCAGAATTCTCAGAAATTCCCTTCCAGTTATGGTCTATTTGCAGTATAGATTCATGAGATGCTGTGAGAGAAACAAAACCTTGTCCTCTAGAAGAAAAGTCTTCCGTTGAACTGTGTCCAGGTCCACCCCCAGCAAAGTAGTTCTGCTGCTCATTTGGGAGTTCTGGACACCAAGGGCGAGGCCCATCTTCTGAAAGTAATCCATGATGATTTGCATGGCTGTAAGGGGTTCTAATGTAGCCTAAATCAAGCATTCATCCAAGTATGGGTAAATATGAACCCCCCTTGCTAAAGCAAAAGGCAATGACCAGTGCCAGACATTTGGTAAATACTTTGGATGCAGCAGATAAGACAAATGTTAAGGCATGAAATTGGTCGTGTAATCCCACTGGCTGAAAAAATATGAATCTCCTGTATTCCTGCAGAATAGGAACATGAAGGTAGGTGTCCTTCAAATCCAGAGTCACCATCTAAGCCCCTTGGACAATAAGAGACAAAAGCTTTTGAAGTGTCAAATTTATGAATTTTGACACTAAAACAAATTTATTGAGTTTTGAAATGGGGCTCCAGATTCCTTCTTTTCTGGTAACTAGGAAGAGGAGTGAGTGGGATCCTGTACCTGCCTCTGCTGGAGGAACTGGCTAGACAGAGCCTGATGCAACAGATTCTCTAAAAGAAGAGAATTCACTTCCCTTTGTTGTTTTGTTTGGGTGGGAATGCCCAGAAAGAGCGGGTTTTCCAAAACTGAATATAGCAATCCTTTTTGATAATCTGCAGTTCCCATTTGTTTTCGGTGATCTGTTCCCAATGCTTTAAGTAGGAGGTTAAGTCTTCCTCCCTGGCAAAGGGTGGAGAGATTAGGGATTTGAGGGGAGGTGCAGGAGGTGCTGAGCATAGTCAACTGCTCCCTAAGAAAGTCTGGGTCTTTAGACACCCCCCCATCTGTAATGCTGGTCCTTTTTCTTCTGTTTTTTTTGTTTGTTTTTTTTGTTGGTTTTTTTAGGGAGAAAGGGCCAGGACTTACTGGTATAGCTCTTGTTGTATCTATGGGTAGGGAAAAAGTAGAATTCTTTAACCGACTTCATTAGTTTCCCCTTTTGTCAAATCTCTCAATACTTTGTCTGCAGAACATCTGAAGAGATACTCTTTTCCAGTGGGGCATCTAGGAGACCTGCTTTACATGGTCCAACATGGGTTGAGCCCTCAGCCAGGCATGTCTCCTCATCATGGATCCCTTGGCAGTGGCACTGTATGACCCATTGCAGCATAGTTACATTTTACACAGTGTCTTTTCACCCGGAGGCCTACATTTCACAATTCCTGGATATTCATCTGGAGGCTCTTATCTTGCATTTCCTCTGCCTTAATTTTTATTTGTTCCTACACTGACCCAAGGTATTTCAGGATATGGAAGTGTTAGGTTGGGGCTCTCATGGCAAGGGTGGCTGAGGTGTTTGCCTTCTTGTCAGATCAGTCTATGAGTCTCCCTATTATTTGGCAAGGGATTCTTGGATGCATGCCCAGATAAAGGGATGCCTATAGGTCCTGTGGGACTCAAACACCCTATAAAAGTGATCAGGCTGCAAAGATATGTCTGCAAACACATCCTCCAAGACATTGTGGACTGGAGGTATAGCTAGAAAACTAGGCCAGGTAGGCCCATGACCTTTGTATAGTTAGCTAGACTCCAGTTAAATAATTCCTTCATCTTGTGAAAGGTATCCCCAAAAGATAAGTCCTCAGGGGTCAAAGCCATGGACTATGTGACTTCTGAGTCAGAATCCACAAACTGCTGAGGAGGAAAATGCTCTACATAGGCTAGTCCTCTTCATCTTCTGACTCTGAAAATGTTGTATCTCCCAGGGGGAAGTGTTTCTTTTTCTTTTCTAAGAAAAGTTTCCTTGCAAACATTCCTTTTTCCTGGGTTAGCTGCCTAGATTTCATGAAGTCCATGAGGTCTTATGACAGCCTGATTAAGTCCTTTGGTGAGACCTGAGGTCAGGAGGCAGGGGAAATGGCCAGTTTTGGGTGAGAAAGCCTACCTGCCTTTTTGGTTTGGTAGTCTTGGTCTGGGGGAGGACAAGGCCTCAGGTTGTGAGCAGACAGCTGTGACCTCAATCCATTCCCGAGATAATTTCTCCTGAATAATTAATAAGGGAGCACCAACCTCACATTTAGTCACCAGTCATGAGAACCCTGGTGTAGGAAGCCATTGCCTGCTTAATGGCTTTGGAGCCAACCAACATCAGTCTAATGTTGACATGTGAGAAACGGGCTGAAGTCATGGCAACCTCCAAAAGGGACACACAAGCATAACTGGGCTTAACAAGCCTCAGACCAGGTGTCTGCACCTGAGTCAATGAATTTCATATGAGGTGGGGAATTGGACATTAAGATGTCTTTGATCTCCTGCAAATCTTTCTCCTTCGGGCATTTACTTTCACCTTTTTTGGGATAAAGGCCTGTGAACTAGTGGATGCAATAGAATGTGTGGGCCTAGCCACACTTGATTCTAAATGCTGTTACAGAGATTTGGGCCAAAATTAATGATTTTGTTATTGACTTTAGCACAAAAGAGGAAGTTAGGCATGTCACACTAAGGCCTTGGACAGAGTGAGCAACAAGAGTGGAAGTCTTTGTGGGAAATTAGTTTCCCACATGAAAGGCAAGTTATTAACTTTTTTAAACATTAACATCCAACATAAAAAATATTAAGATAAGGAAGATCACCCCAAATGACTCCTTATCTGAATACTCTAGTAGTGCAAGCTGACAGACAAATTAATGATGCTCATCAATGCGGACTTGTACATTGGACTAACATGGCAAGAAAGAACTGAAGATGGTATCTCTATATCACTAATGTCCTGATGTCAGCACTATATCACTAATGTCCTGATGTCAGGTGGCACTATATCACTAATGTCCTGATGTGAGATGGCACTATATCACTAATGTCCTGATGTCAGGTGGCACTATATCACCAATGTCATGATGTCAGATAGCACTATATCACTAATGGCTTGATGTCAGGCGGCACAATATCACTAATGTCCTGATGCGAGATGGCACTATATCACTAATGTCCTGATGTGAAATGGCACTATATCACTAATGTCCTGATGTCAGGTGTCACTATATCACTAATGTCCTGATGTCAGATGGCACTATATCACTAATGTCCTGGTGTCAGGTGGCACTATATCACTAATGTCCTGATGTCAGGTGGCAGTATATCACTAATGTCCTGATGTCAGATGGCACTATGTCACTAATGTCCTAGTGTCAGATGGCACTAAATCACTAATATCCTGGTGTCAGGTGGCACTATATCACTAATGTCCTGATGTGAGATGGCACTATATCACTAATGTCCTGGTGTCAGATGGCAGTATATCACTAATATCCTGTTGTCAGGTGGCACTATATCACTAATGTCCTGATGTCAGATGGCACTATATCACTAATGTCCTGATGTGAGATGGCACTATATCAATAATGTCCTGATGTCAGGTGGCACTATATCACTAATGTCCTGATGTCAGATGGCACTATATCACTAATGTCCTGATGTCAGGTGGCACTATATCACTAATGCCTGATGCGAGATGTCACTATATCACTAATGTCCTGATGTCAGCTGGCATTATATCACTAATGTCCTGGTGTCAGGTGGCACTATATCAATTATGTCCTGATGTCAGATGGCACTATATCACTAATGTCCTGGTGTCAGGTGGCACTATATCAATTATGTCCTGATGTCAGATAGCACTATATCACTAATGTCTTGATGTCAGGTGGCACTATATCACTAATGTCGTGATGTGAGTTGGCACTATATCACTAATGTCCTGATGTCAGGTGGCACTATATCACTAACATCATGATGTCAGATAGCACTATATCACTAATGTCTTGATGTCAGGTGGCACTATATCACTAATGTCCTGATGTCAGATGGCACTATATCACTAATGTCCTGATGTGAAATGGCACTATATCACTAATGTCCTGATGTCAGGTGTCACTATATCACTAATGTCCTGATGTCAGATGGCACTATATCACTAATGTCCTGGTGTCAGGTGGCACTATATCACTAATGTCCTGATGTCAGGTGGCAGTACATCACTAATGTCCTGATGTCAGATGGCACTATATCACTAATGTCCTGGTGTCAGGTGGCACTATATCACTAATGTCCTGATGTCAGATGGCACTATATCACTAATGTCCTGATGCGAGATGGCACTATATCACTAATGTCCTGATGTCAGGTGGCACTATATCACTAATGTCCTGATGTCAGATGGCACTATATCACTAATGTCCTGATGTCAGGTGGCACTATATCATTAATGCCTGATGTCAGATGGCACTATATCACTAATGTCCTGATGTGAAATGGCACTATATCACTAATGTCCTGATGCCAGGTGTCACTATATCACTAATGCCCTGATTTCAGCTGGCACTATATCACTAATGTCTTGGTGTCAAGTGGCACTATATCACTTATGTCCTGATGCCAGATGGCACTATATCACTAATGTCCTGATGTCAGGTGGCACTATATCACTAATGTCCTGATGTCAAGTGGCACTATATCACTAATGTCCTGATGTGAAATGGCACTATATCACTAATGTCCCGGTGTCAGGTGGCACTATATCACTATTGTCCTGATGTCAGGTGGCTCTATATCATTAATGTCCTAATGTGAAATGGCACTATATCACTAATGTCCTGGTGTCAGGTGGCACTATATCACTAATGGCCTGATGTTAGGTGGCACTATATCACTAATGTCCTGATGTCAGATGACACTATATCACTAATGTCCTGATGTGAAATGATGCTATATCACTAATGTCCTGATGTCAGATGGCACTATATCACTAATGTCCTGATGCAAAATGGTGCTATATCACTAATGTCCTGATGTCAGATGGTACTATATCACTAATATCCTAGTGTCAGGTGGTACTATATCACTAATGTCTTAGTGTCAGGTGGCACTATATCAATAATGTCCTGATGTGAAATGGCGTTATATCACTAATGTCCTGATGTCAGATGGCAAAGGACAGTGAACATGATGAATATCAAATAACATCTACCTCCGATTGCTGAACACACCAAGATGTTAACATACACTCCCTTAACCACTCAAGACTTATTGTCCAAGGAATAACTATAAATATATCTTTTCTATTAGCTGTAACAAAAATAAATTATTCATTGCATTTGTTTCTAAAATATCTAAAAGATGGCAAGAGTCAATTAACATAATGTGAAACCTCTCTTAAGTGTTTTTGTCTACAAAACTCATGCTTGGTTTTTGAACCTGATGCTGAGCTAATAGGTTAAAATGATAAATCACTGTCTTTTTTTGTGGACATTAAGGATATCAAAAATAGTAGTGAATAATGGCTGTGTTAATGAAAAAAATTATATAAATGGTCACTGATATGTTGTTTAAGAAACAAATCGTACAACATATATATCAGCAAGCTATAAACACTGTATTTCTGGACATCATTTCATAAAAATCATCTTTTAATAGCAAATATTGCATTTTACTACTATAGTATATTGCATTCATAAGAGCAACACCCCCTCTTGTCTGGTTTCATAAGCTGAATATCCCTGTAATATGATAAATCATTCAAAATCTGTCTCTTGTTCAAATAAAGATTGTAAAATTTTTAGTACATCATTGTTTGCAAATGTTATGAATGTCATATTCATATTCATCTCCAAGATGAAAGGAGGAGCTGTGCATGCTTCCACTCTACAAACTACTTCAGTGAGATGAATACGGAGCCCCGTTAGGACCAAACATGACAGCTAAACTTTGTTTATGAATAAAGTCTAAATAAGCACTTTGGTGACATCCACTTTTAAAATAAATTAACATGAGTAGGGTACTGTCAATGATGCAATAGTTAAAAATGTTAAATTCACTACTAGAACCAGTACCCATATGAGGCAATGAGAACCGGTTCAAGTTCTTCATGAACTGTTTAAGCATTCTGACATGTCTGATGAGTGGTAGAAGAAAAGAACCTGTAAATCAGATGACTGTAACAAAAGGTCCTCAGTCTGTTGGGTGTTTGGGGCAAATGTTGTTGAAGTGTTTTTTCCAAAACATTAATGTGAAAATTTGAATTGTCAAAAATGTTAGACTTCTGGTGGTTAGAATAATGAAACCCCACTGTAGTCCCATTGTGTTAATTAATACTTCTTGTGCATACTCCATGATTCCTGTTGTTGAATGGAGTAAGTTATGCCCTTTTTTAATCATATCCCTTTTTATCACTTAAGTTTCTTCTCTTTCCTCATCTGGATCACTTCACAAGGTTGGTTGAGCTTTGAAATTAAGGTTTTGTGTTTACTTTGGCACTTTCCAAAATTAAAAATATTACTTCCATGAGTCCTGACAATACCCTCAGATTTCTGTTCAAGAAGTGCAAACTCCCATCTAGCCAAACTCCTCCATCATCTTCCTTTATTGGTAATGTGCCTCAGGAATGGCAGTTATGGTGCACTTGCATAAAGGGGGTCCCTCTACCAACTTTGAGAATTGAAGGCCTATTAGTCTCACTAGTTTTATTTGCAAAGCTATGGAACATATTATAGCTAAACTAATAAACAATTATATAAGTCACCTTGTATCCATGGATACACACCAGTCCAGCTTTGTAAAAGGCAGCCCAGGCCTGCTCAACCTGGTTAAGTTCTTTGAAGGGGATACTGAGGCCATGGATAAGGGGTGCACAGTCCTCGCTGCTTATCTGAAACATGCTATGGTCTTTAACACTATCTTCCATACTGGTATTATTGATAAACTCTCCCAGCTTACATAGTTCACTGCACTGATAACTGGCTATCTGACAAAACCCATACCATTAACGTCAAGGGTATTTGCTGTACACAGTAAAAGGTCACCAGCGGTGTCCCTCAGGGCTCTGTCATAGGCTTCCTCCTCCTTTGTTTATATATTTCTCTGATGTAGATATGATATTAAAGGACTATGAATAACCAAGTTAGATGACTGCAGCCTGAGGGGTATCAAATCCCATTCCAGTACTCAAATTCTCCAGAAAAGGATGGACCAAAGAAATGTGTGGTGGATTAATCACAGGCTTATCTTCAACAACAAAAAATGCTTCATAGTTTCCTTTAGTTTCTGTAGTATCATTACTGCTTACCATATAGATAACATTCAATTAAAGTTTGAGACAGTCATCAGAGAACTGGGTATGTATGTTGATAGCAGACTCACCTTGGACCACCATGTCTCTGTGGTCATAGGATCACAGGAGGTTACTAGACTATCAACCCAGAGGTCATTTCAAGCCTAGCCGTTTCATCCCAATGGAATACCATAGATACTCTAATCAATACCCAGGAATGTATTTAGTAATGACTGTCCATGTCCGGGAAGGTTGTGGGTACTATCCCAGGTAAGAATTTATGGTGCCCCATCCACTTGTCCAGGCTCCTTTTGAACAGTGTGATCAAGGTGTTCTGCTTTACATGAATTGGCAGTCTATTCCAAAGATGCTGCAGTTACTAGGAGACAAATCTATCCCTCCCGCATGTCCTATTCAAGTCTCAGGCCATATTTAGGTCCCTGGAACAGGCAGCTCTAGTCCCGTTTGATTTATGGATGTACAGCAAATTCATTAGGTTTGAGTCAGAGATTGCTCTGTAAGCCAGGCATAAGTCTCCATTAGGAAGTCTATACAATACTGAGTATAGTGACAGAGACTTTAGTTGGTCTGTGTAAGGCACGTGCTAGAGTCCCTTGATCTTATTAGTTTGAAACCTCTGAGGTCTCTCCAATTGCTGCAGGTGTTTTCTACAGCACATGTTGAAAGGGGTATTATACTCAATTATGGGCCTTATTAGTGACAAGTTTAGAGGGGTTATAACCTCCTTTGCTCTAGAGGCGATGCCTTTACTAATTAAGTGTGCTATGCAGAAAGCCTTCCTTACTACAGTAGACACACAGTGGTCAAAGCTAAGGTAGCAGTCTAGTTGTGATCCCAGATCTCTTACCACATCGTAGGTACATAGGGCATTGTTGTTAATTCAATAGTGTGAAGGGACATTGTTTATACTGAAGGGAATGATGAAGAATTTCTCTGCATTCAGTTTGAGACTGTGGCTAAGACACCAGTCTATGATCTGTGTAAGACCCTCCTAAAGTATACTGACATAATTTGTGGGATTCAATAATTGCACCCAGTTTGCAGTTGTCCACAAACTTGGTCAGCCACAGCCCATTAGTTTTGTCCTGGACTTCTGAGAAGTATATACTAAACAGTAGGGGGCCCAGCATTGACCTTGTAGTCACCTACTTTGATAGTGTCTGACTAGTTTGTGAGCCAGCTGGCAGCCCATCTTACAACAAAGGGGCTTACATTCAGTTTACTAAATTTATTGGTAATGCCTGAGTGTGGGATTGTGTCAAAGGCCTTTGCCAAGTCAAGGTATGCTGTGTGCACATATTTGCTCTTGTCAATGGCCCTGGTCACACTTTTGAAGAAATCCAGCAGGCTTAGCAGGTAGGATCTTCCCTTGATAAAGCCAAATTGGGTCAGATCCAGGGTTTGGAGGTCACCTATGTCTTTATTTATGAGGTCCATGATGATACATTCCATGGTTTTACAGATGAGGCTAGTCAGAGTTATGGGTCTATAATTCCCTGGGTCTGTTGCTAAGCCACCTTTGTGGAGAAGAATAACTGTTGCAGTTCTGCATACTACAGGAACAAAGCCAGTGGTTGGGCTATGATTGAATGGGGTACTTAATATTGATGCTAGTTCATGTTTTAGTTTGCTTAGAAGACAGGCTGGGATACCGTCTGGTCCCATAGAGGCTGTATTTCTTGCCTTAGACAAGGCTTTAATGACCTGTTCTTTGGATATGTAAGGTGGGAGGAAGTTGGGGGCAAGGTTTGTGATAGGTTTAGAGGGGATATGGGAGTGAACTTTTTGTCAAATCTGTCTGCTAGCAAATTTGCTGTCTCTGCAGGATCAGTTTGCATGATATTGTTAGTCACTAGTTCTGTACATGCTTGAGTCCTACCTTTCAGACTACGTACATAGCTGTAAAAGGCCTTATGATTATCCTTGCCTGTCATTGCTACATTTTTCTCAATGTTACCCTTAGAGGAATTGACGTTGTCTTATTTGCTTGTTGATGCTGAGCAGGGTGCTTTTCCATAGTTGGGGCCTCGCCTTAGTTTTCTTGGACAACAACATTTTGCATTTGTTGTAATGTTTGTTGGTGGTTAGAAAATCCTTCTATCTTCCACAATTTATATTTCATGGTATCTCCTCAAGGTCTAAAGTAGTTATAGTTACATCTTGCTCATCCCTTATTAGGGCCATCATTGAATACAATGCACCCTTTAGCATGTACCTCACTAAGCACACAAACCAGCTTGACAGACTTCAATGTTTCCTCATCAAAAATATCTCAGGTCTCAATATTCTTAGCTACTCTGATAGACTAAAAGTCCTGTCTCTCTGTTCAGTGTCATACACACTCCTAAGGGGTGATACTATGAATGCCCAGAACTCTTTGAACTCCTTCACCTAAATAGTACCAGAGGTAAAGGAAACACCCCCTCTACAGACCTAACCTGTACTGCTACATCAACAGTACAAGATGATGTGACAGTTTACAGCCCAACGTAACCCCCTATTTCTGGAACAGGTTGCCCTTACCTATCAAACAGAGTACATCTCTACCCAATTTTTAAAAACAGTCTGGATAACAGGATGGGTGATCACAGATTTTCACCAGGGGTAAGCGTAGAATGTGTACTTAATGGTAGACGTAGTTAGTCTCCCACCAGTATGGGGTGAAGTAAGTCACTGAAGTTCTGGATGGTCTCCTTGGCTCTAAGCTTAGTAAGTACCTAAAAGCCGCCTTGGTACTCATTTCACACTAATGCATTCACAAAAATAAAGATTGTCTAGTTGTAGTGCTAGTTATGGTAATTTGTATTTGAATATCTTCTTACGAAAAGTGTTCAGTTGTATGGCTAAACTGTTGTCACCACTGTTAAAGCATCATGACACAATGGAGCAAGTAGTAAAGGAATCCAGATAAGCAAGCCAGTTGTAAATGTCTAGAAAAGACAGAGAAATAATTATCTCCAAAACTGGTGAAACTAGATCGTATTGAGGACATGCTAGTACTGTCATGAATCACCAGTCATTAACATAACATTACATAATTTAGCTTTTAGGAGACTGCCTTTCTATTATGAATAAGTTCTGCAGGTTGCCTAAAGCAATTGCCTCATCCCATTTCTCCAGAAATTCTAAACTGATGTTAAACTATTATGGGTCTAAGCTTCTGCAAAGCATTCCACTGATTCGACCTGATAAACATTGCTTCTATGAATAACTGCTTTGTCCTGTCCAGTCCTGCCTGTCCTAACCTTATTTTTAGTGCTTTGGCTCATATTCTGTCCTCACTTTTTTTTTCAGAAAAAAAAAAAAGATCAAGCAGCCTTAGCCTCTTCCCATTATGTCATCACATCTGTCCTCAAACAACCTTCCAGTCTAACACCACCAGCACTGTGACCTCCTTTTCTATATAACACCTCCAAAACTGCACGCACTACTCCATCTGTGGTCTAATCAGTGTCTGATAAAGAAACACTATCACCCTCCTATCTGTGGATTTTATACCCCATACACTGGTGCACACACACACACACACACACACACACACACACACACACACACACACACACACACACACACACACACACTCATATATATAAAACATGAATAATGTAGTTCAAATGGTTGAATACACATTTGTGTGAAGCTGTGCAAATGCAGACAGTGGAATGTACTTTTGCATGACATTAAGAAGGCAGACTGCTTGCCTATGTTACAATGGTTATGTATGAGCAACTATTTTGAGTTGTTATTTATGGAATATAGGAGTTTCTGGGGGTTTGGGAGTGGAGATGATGGCTAAGTAGGTGGATAAAGAGGGCTGCTTGTTGTGGAAGTTGTTAGGGGAGTAGTGTTGGTATTCATTCAGTACTGGCATGTTAGGATTAATGTTGTTTTATGTAATGCTATTAATGCTGGTAGTGAATGAATGCAGACATTATGGGCATTAAGGTTTAGTGCTAATAAGTGTGGGGATTTTTTGAGTAATTAGCAGAGAGTGGTGATGGTCTGCCAGGCATGTCTGGGTAAATCTGAGGAATTTAATGGGTTAAAAGTGTGGACGATTGTGATGCACTGGATATTGGATATATGCCCTTTCTCCACTGCTGTGTGATCTCAGAGTTGGAATATATAAATTAGCGGGGGTGTGGGAAATGTAGGGGTACATGCACCCACCTGCAAAAATACTGATTTTTTTTTTTTTTGCATTGTGTAGTAGAGTTCAGTTTTTATTATGTGGGCAGTGATCTGGACTATGCAGATTAGTGGGCTTGGTGAAATGTATGGTCAGCTTCTTTTTATTCTTTTTATGGTCTTTTTATGGTCACATTTGCAGCTGACCACTGTTGCTATCATATATATATGTATGGGTCTACTTTGGTAGACTGAATTTACACTTACCCGAACTGCAGATTACCGAGGTGACAACACCGAAATTGCAATAAACTGAACCTTCACATTACCAAAGTTTTTTTACAGGGAAGGAAGACACTTGACCAACATTTAACAAAAATAACATACCAAAGTATGTCAATTCCACCCAGGAAGAGGGCTATCCCTCCCCATCCCTAACTAAATATACCAACTGTGGGATCGCACTACAGTGGGGAAAAGGGCAAATTTCCCCATGATGGCCAATTGTCTCCATTCAGGGAACTGTAAATTAGTAGACTCATATATATATATATATATATATATATATATATATATATATATATATATATATATATATATATATATATATTGTTTTTGCGCCATTCCCTTTTTGTTTGTTAGTTAAGATTTTCCTTAGTGCAGGTCCCAGGTCATTCTGGAAGTTTCAGTCTGACTCTGTCCGTTGCACATTTAGCCCCTGGTTTATCATTCTCTAAATGGAACACAATGCATTTTTGGGGGCTGAACTGAAGTTGCTGCTTCTTACACCATGCTTCCAGATTTCATAGATCTCTCACCATGTTTGTTTCTTCCTCTCTCAACACTGCCCCACCCTTAGCATCATTTGCATGAGGTCTAAAATGAGTACACTGAACAGGGAAATACCAATCCCTGATGGATACCACACATGATTTTCTTACAATCTGACAGCATCTCTTCACTCCAATTTCCTTATGTTCCCTGATATGCAAGTACTTCTATCCCCGTGTATTTATGACCACTTAAATGGGTTTGCTGAAATCCATAAAGAACACATCTGCAGAATTATTGCCCTGGACAA
This sequence comes from Protopterus annectens, assembly GCF_019279795.1. Classification (NCBI taxonomy): domain Eukaryota; kingdom Metazoa; phylum Chordata; order Ceratodontiformes; family Protopteridae; genus Protopterus; species Protopterus annectens. Next base: position 1,151,724,418 of record NC_056735.1, read on the forward strand.
TCCTAGTGACCCAGTTATGGAACTGGACCAGGCTAGTTTGACAGGATCTTTCTGCAGTGCTTCCAAACCGGACTTTGTTAAGCAAACCATTCATCTCCAGAAATCTGTTAAGTATCAGATTTACTAAAACTTCTATTGTATTTTCGCTACTGAAGTCATGCTGACTGGTCTGTGGTGTCCTGGTCTACTCCTTTTTCTGTTTCTGTAGACTGGTACCACTACTATTTGCATCCAGTCCCCTGGGACCACCCTCATAATAAGGAACCTGTTGAAGAGCATCATCAGAGGCGGTACCAAGTTCTTTGTAACTCATTTTAGCTTCTTTGATGGTATCCATTGTGGTCAAAGTATTTCATCCTCCTTCAGATACCTGAGTTGTTGTTGTATCTTTCAGCTTTTCCCAGTTAGGGGTCGCCACAGCAGAACTCTGGTCTGCTAATGATTGGCAGTAGATTTTTACGTACCGGCTTGCCAGGCCTGATGCACAACCTTCAACGAAGGTACGCCCATTCATGCATGTTTCCACACAGAAGACGCTTTAGCTGAGAATCAAACAGGACAACGTCTTACTGTGAGGCGACAATGCTACCGCAGCACCACCATATCAGATACCTGAGTACCCTTTCTAAATCTTCAATGTTACCTCCCTATTGGCATTGGTAAACTCTTCCCCTTGTCCTATCCTGCCTCCCAATTTAGAAGCACTCTTTTCTGTTAATTTGGTAAACACTGATGTGAAATTTTTTTATTAGAATTTGAGCTACTTTCTAATCTCCATATTTTTCCATGTTCAGCTACTTGAACAGTCTTCCTAGTTCACTTTCTTCACTGATTAAATTCTGCTACCTATGTTTTCGATGTTTATCCCTTCACTCTCCTGAAGCTGTTTTCGATGTTTATCTCTTCACTCTCCTGAAGCTGTTTTCGATGTTTATCTCTTCACTCTCCTGAAGCTGTTTTCGATGTTTATCCCTTCACTCTTCTGAAGCTGTTTTCAATGTTTATCTCTTCACTCTCCTGAAGCTGTTTTCGATGTTTATCCCTTCACTCTCCTGAAGCTGTTTTCGATGTTTATCCCTTCACTCTCCTGAAGCTGTTTTCGATGTTTCTCTCTTCACTCTCCTGAAGCTGTTTTCGATGTTTATCCCTTCACTCTCCTGAAGCTGTTTTCGATGTTTATCCCTTCACTCTCCTGAAGCTGTTTTCGATGTTTATCTCTTCACTCTCCTGAAGCTGTTTTCGATGTTTATCCCTTCACTCTCCTGAAGCTGTTTTCGATGTTTATCCCTTCACTCTCCTGAAGCTGTTTTCGATGTTTATCCCTTCACTCTCCTGAAGCTGTTTTCGATGTTTATCCCTTCACTCTCCTGAAGCTGTTTTCGATGTTTATCCCTTCACTCTCCTGAAGCTGTTTTCGATGTTTATCCCTTCACTCTCCTGAAGCTGTTTTCGATGTTTATCCCTTCACTCTCCTGAAGCTGTTTTCAATGTTTATCTCTTCACTCTCCTGAAGCTGTTTTCGATGTTTATCTCTTCACTCTCCTGAAGCTGTTTTCGATGTTTATCTCTTCACTCTCCTGAAGCATTCCCTGCCCTACTTCTTGCCTGCACATAACCTTCCCACTGATACGTTATCTTATTCATTGGGCTACTGCATTACACTGATGTGTTTTGTGTTTGTTTAAATGCTGTGTCTTCATTAGAGGGCAATAGTTTTTCCTTTTTTATGGTTTCCCTTACCTCAGTATTGAACCAAAAGATTTTCTTTGCAGGTTGCACTTACAAATGTTAAACTGTTCTAAAATATGTCTCTTTGCTTTACCTTTTGACACTTCCAGCTTTGTACATAGAATTAACTGTCTGGGTACTTAACACTCTGTACATATTTTATGTCATTGTTATTTTATTTATTTATTTTTTTTGAATATTTGGAGCATTATAGTTTTGCATTGCAGCCTGCCTGGATCAGGGCACCAAACTGGTCAGTGAACAAATATCAAATAAATTACACTAAAAAATAATGAACCTGAAGAAGTCTCCGCAAAGTTTGACTATGGTGTTTGTCTAAATTTTGGCATATGACGTACAAGTTCAGCATGTTCTTTGCTTGAGGGTTTCATATACCTCGTGAATCGATTTATGCCAAGTAACATACGGATGAGCAGCACACCACGGTTTGTTATTGCTGTTCTCCGATGGCATTGTTCCACCTCTTCTAAATAACTGTTTTTGAAAATGCACAAAAACACATCTAATGAACAAACTTTTGCAGTGTCAGAGATAGTGTATTAGCTGCATCCATGTGTCCAATGACAGAGATCAGCAAATTTCTCCCAGATATATTCTGCACAGCTGAGTATCACATACTTTATAGATGTGTCATACTCATGCAATATGCACCTTACAGGTAAGATATATGATTTTACTGCTGTTTTCTAATCACTGCAGAAAATAAGCAGCTGTTATTCCCAGGAGTGGCGCTCTGAGTTTCATCACATGTGTGCTGTTGCTGCTGATAGATTACTTAAATTAATTTCCCAGAGTAAGCCATACACATTTCTATTGTTATTTCCAAACCAGCCATCTCAATGCAGGACATGTGTGATTTGGCAATCAGCACCTTAAAGCTGTGCTTTTCTTGCGTCAAATCATCTTCTTATATCATCATGGGACACAGCTGAAATAAGAATCTTAGCCACAGTCATTCAGTCGCACTGATCAACAGATGATTTGATGGAATGAAAAAAAAAGATATATATATATATATATATATATATATATATATATATATATATATAAATATTTATATGGATCTAGGACTTTTGATCGAAAGATCAAAAGTCCAAATCCATTATCACCGAACATACTTTACCGAAAGCGCTTTCATCGAAAAAGCGCTTATAATAAAGTATGTTTAAAAAACATTAAACCTATTTCTATGCAGGTGGGACTGTGCCCCCCCCCCACTCCCTATTTTAATATTCTCACTCCGGGGTTGCACTACAGTGGGGAAAAGGGAATTTTCCCTTATCTGCACCATAGTACGACCAGCATACTTATCCGAAAGTGCTACTTCGTTGAACAGCACTTTCAGTGATTTCTGCTTCAGTGGAAAGTTCATTCGGGGATCTGTATGGATCCCATATATATATATATATATATATATATATATATATATATACACATATAAAACATGTGTGTGTGTGTGTGTGTGTGTGTGTGTGTGTGTGTGTGTGTGTGTGTGTGTGTGTATCTATCATGATCGAACAATCACAGAGTTTACTTCTTTGCAGTTGACACCATTTGGTTGATAGATATGTGAGAGTGACAACCCTAGTTAGGGAAACATTCCTTTTCTACAGTGATAGTCCTCTGGATGTACTAATCTAGCTTAGTCCTGCACAGAAGCGGTCATTTAGGAGCAGGACGGAAACACGCCATGCATATTAATGAAGGCATGCTGCCTGAGCACCTCATAGGTTCATAGGTTCATAGGTTAGTACTAAGCTAACTGCCCTTGCGAGCTTTTTTAAGCCTAGCCAGTTATCCCTTGTGAGACTCAAACCCTGCACTTTGTGTTTGTAAGGCAAACACCTTAACCATTAGGCCACCCTTCCTCCAATCATACACAGAGCATGTAAGAGTTCAGGGGGCATGTCTGAGAGCAGAACTTTTAGAATATACACGCCCCCACAATGAAGAAGAGCAGAAAGGCCAAAGGAATGAGAGAGACCGCTCATAGGTGTCCACATCTCCCCAGCAACATTCCCCCACATGTACAACAGCAATAGGAAATACATATAAAATAAACAAACCCTTTTTTTTTTTTTTTAGGAATCCAATTAAAGCTAACTGTAGGTGCACAGGTGTGCCCATCGCTTAGCTACAGTTAATGCAGCTTAAATGGCTAAGGAGGATAACAAGGATGATATATGCAAATTAAGCAGTATAGCAATAGTGTAGTGGGCAGAGTATTCACCTTACGAGTAGGCATTCCCGGTTTGAGTCCAACTGCAGCAAATTCCATTTTCCATGGCAAATCACGTTATGACCAATATTTTAGTTGCATAACCCACTAAATAACATATATTTGTGAACTGGAGTACTGTTTTAAATGCACATGTGAGGTGTCTGTATCATAATGTTGCAAAGTCCCCATATAAGCACATGTGCCCCATACTGTGTATCTACACAGGAATCATGGATACAAATGGAAGGTAAAATGTGTAATGAATGACAGCTCCACACAGCTTCCAAATCCCCCAGCTTCCCAAGAACCATTAGATATTACTGTCTAAATCAGTGCAATTGTAAGTGGGAGTAAGCACTAGTAAGCAAGTGTAAGCACCAATAAGCAGTAGTAAGCATAGTTAAGCACTAGTAAGCAAGTTTAAGCCTGTTTGTGCAGGAGTAAGTAGTGTGCATAGAGGTTAAGCAATTTTCAAGCTAACTCTCTGTAAGCATATTTAACTGGAGGTTAGCATTGCTTATCCTCACGCAAACCCTCTTACAACTGCTCAAAAGTGCCTTAATCACTCTGTATCCAATGGCCCTTGTTCTGCCCAGCAGCAAAATAAACAGCCTTACAGGTCCTGAACCCAGGACCCTATACACTATAGTCACAGTAGTTAACCACAAAGCCATCACAGCAGTACAGAAGAATGAGGTATCACCAAACAAGTCTTCACTATACTAAAATCAAACTGAACTTGTGAAAGGAATCAGTATATAGTCATATGTTCTATAACCCACTACATAACGTAAATACGTGAACTGGAGTACAACAGTAAGCCCAGAAGTGAGTTGTAATTGTAATATAGTGTTGAAGTCCCCAATAAAACACAAGCATCCCACACAGTGTACGTACACATGAATCAAGGATACCAGGCATACATATAAGATGTAATGAATAATAAATAAATGCCAAAAAGAAAATATAATGCAAAGTATATTGTAAGCAATGCTAAGCATTGCACAGGCCAGCTTAGGAGGTGTAAGCACTGTGTAGGCCAACTAACTCAATGTTCCCAGTGGTATACCCCTTTAAACAATGACAACCTTAGGTAAGCAGGTTTGCCCATAGCTTAGCCTTTTCAAAACTGGCCAATCACAGAAAAGTGCAGGAAATCGACCCTACTTAACCCCAACAGGTGGGAATACATCTCATAACTGGTTGTAGCTTCCCCTTGCAGGCACCATGTCAGGAAGGGGAGAGGATGTGCACTTTTGGGCGCAGTGCTGGTGCATCCAGGAGTCCAGAGTCATGGCAGGACTCCTTGTCAAAGACCATGAGCAGAGACTGCTGCAGGGCCAGTACCAGGGTTCCCAATATAAGGTGGAAGCCTGGGACTATCTAGCCCATGACCTCACTAGTGCCACTGGCATACCCTGAACTGGTGAGCAGGTCAGGCATCACTATGTCGACCTGAAGCGGTGTAAGGGGGACCTCTTGGAGCAGTGGATCCAAGAGGCTAGAATGGCAGGGGATGCCCCAGCTGTGTGTAAGTATCACTCCACTATGTGTGTAATAATTGCCAGCTCATGTATATCATGGATAGGTATGTCTAAATATTCCTCATATGTCCTCCACAGCTGCAAGTGAGTGGGCAGCAAACCAGGAGGCCCATGGAAGTCGCCTGGAGAGGTTGCGACATGACCCAGGTCAGTAATACTCTTGCATGTACTGTCATAGGAAATAAATCTAAAAGTATTAGTAAATGAATTGCCTGTATAAAACCTGTATTGTTTAAGAAAAGTACTGCATACACCGGAGAATATGGCAGGAAGAATCTCATATATAATTTGTATGTAAATAAAAGCATAATAGCCTGACAATAAAGGTCCAACTGCTGGACTGCATGTGTATACTCTGGTATCATATGGTAATGTAGATTTGCAATCATGTAATAGTACTTTTGTATTAAGCACTGTTACCCACACTGTGCACCATAAATAGAATGTGTAGGAATGCCTGTATATGACTGGTGTAAGCCCCAGAGGCCATTTAGTACAACTGAGAGACACATAGACAGAAAACAGGGAAAAGGCAGACAACAAAACCCAAACAGCACATGCAACTGAGATGTGAACTGTTATATTTTTAACACACACAGCCATGCAGCCATGGTTTGAATCCTGGCAGTGGTAGTAGTCTGCAGACAGAATCATACCTCACAACTGTACAGATATGTCCAAGAATGTCCAGTAAAGTGGCCCATATCTGTTGCCTGTCAACCTGTCCCCCTGGGAAATCAGTGAGATGATCCCAGACGTATAGGCAGCAAACAGGAAATATAATTAATCGACACACATTTATGAGAACAAAGCTGGCACACTAGCAACTCCCCGAAACCTTATGAGAGTAATAAGCCAAGTATGTCCTGTCTACACCCCCATGATGTCAAGCTGTGACCAGACTGTGTACAGTAACAGAGTGAGATGTATGTGCATAATACTAATGTGTAATCTGGAACTTTGTGTAGCAACATACTGGTAGTGCTAACAAACATTTCTCCCACAGGTACGTCAGATACGAACACTGTGCCTAGAAATAAAAGAGTGATACCCTGTACTGGTACTGTTTACTTTGGCATTATATGGCATTGTGACTGATGCAGTTGCTGTGAATAATAAGGTATTACTCATCACTGTCACCCACACTGTCCTACAAAATATAACTGTCTAATAAATCCTGTATGAGTGCTGTAATACAAGGTCAGAATGCAAAACCACAAGAGAAGTATAAGACAGAAAGCAGATAGGAGATATACAGCAATATCTATATTGCACACACAAATCTGATGGACAGTGTTTAGGTTGTAGCAGACACAGCCATGGTCTTAATCCTGGGAGTGGAAGTAGGTTGGAAGTAGGTTGCATACAGAATCATACCCCACAACTATACAGATAAGACCAGAATGTCCAGTATATGAGCCCATATATGCTGCCTGTCACCCTGTCCCCCTGGGAAGTCTGTGGGATGATTCCAGATGTTTAGGCAGCAAACAGGGATTACAACTGATTGTCACACATCTATGAGAACAAACCTGTCACTATAACAACTCCTGCAACTGTTATGAGAGCAATAAGCCATGTATGTCCTATCTACACCCCCATGTTGTCAAGCTGTGACCATAGTGTATACAGTAACAGAGTGAGATGTATGTGCATAATACTAATGTGTAATCCGGAACCGTTTGTGTGGCAACATTCAGGTAGTGATAACAAACATTGCTCCCACAGGTCTGTCGGATATGAACACTGTGCCGAGAAATAAAAACATTGATATCCTGTACTGGTACTGTTTACTCTGGTATTGTAGGGAAATGTGAGTGTTGCAGTTTCTCTGAATAATAAAGTATCACTGATCACTGTCACCCACACTGTGCTACATAATATAACTGTGTAGGAAAGCATGTATATGTGTGTGTTAAGTCACTAAAGGTTGAAGAGGGCAATAGTCTAGATATGTCCTGGTACACCTGCATGTGGTCAAGACATGGCCAGAGTCTGTGCAGAAAGAGTTGGATAGCTATGTGCACAACTTTAAAACCGGAATTTTGGAGTATATGTAGAAATAGTTAGTGTTAACAAATATTTCCTCCACAGGTATACCAGGTAAGAGATGTATACTGCAGGTAAAACCAGTTCATGTTTCATGACTGGCGACAGCCATTTCACTGTCCAAACTAAGGCTATAGGGTAGTGTAGTAATACTTGTAAGGTACAGGTAATAGCACTGACTAGGAAATAATGTGGACTACAGAAATAAAGTAGTTGCTAATTGACATCTTTCTCTCCCCCACCATACCTCCAACAATAAACTACATACCCACCTCAACTGGTATGTAATGACTCCTTCTTCTTCTTCTTCTTCTTCTTTCAGCTGCTCCCATCAGGGATCGCCATAGCAGATCACCTGTTTCCATTTCTTCCTGTCCTCTGCATCTTGCTCTGTCACACCACCCACCTGCATGTCCTCTCTCACCACATCCATAAACCTTATCTTAGGCCTTCCTCTTTTCCTGTTACCTGGCAGCTTCATCCTTAGCGTCTTTTTCCCAATATACTCAGCATCCCTCCTCAGCACATGTCCAAACCAATGTAATCTTGCCTCTCTGGCTTTGTCTCCAAACCTTATTCCTAATCCTGTCCACCCACATCACACCCAGTGCAAATCTTAACATCTTTAACTCTGCCATGTCCAGCTCTGATGCCTGCCTTTTTGTCAATGCCACTGTCTCCAACCCATATAACATAGCTGGTCTCACTACTCTCTTGTAGACCTTCCCTTTCACTCTTACTGGTACTCATCTGACACAAATCACTCTTGACACTTTTCTCCACCCACTCCATCCTGCCTGTACTCTCTTTTTCACCTCTCTTCCACACTCACCATTACTCTGAACTGTTGATCCCGAGTACTTAAACTCATTCACCTTCTCCACCTCTACTCCCTGCATCCTCACCATTCCTCTATCCTCCCTCTCATTCACACACATATTCCTGCTGACCTTCATTCCTCTTCTCTCTAGAGCATACCTCCACCTCTCCAGGGTCTCCTCCACCTGTTCCCTACTCTCACTAAAGATCACAATGTCATCTGCAAACATCATAGTCCACTGGGACTCCTGTCTGATCTTGTCTGTCAACCTGTCCATCACCATTACATATAAGAAAGGGCTCAGAGCTTAACCTTGATGTAATCCCACCTCCACCTTAAATATTTCCGTCACTCCCACCACAGACCTCACCGCTGTCACACTACCCTCGTACATATCCTGTACCACTCTTACATACTTCTCTGACACTCCCGACTTCCTCATACAATACCACAACTCCTCTCTAGGCACCCTGTCATATGCTTTCTCTAAATCCACAAAGACATAACGCAACTCCTTCTGACATTCTCTGTACTTCTCCATCAACACTCTCAAAGCAAACATCACATCTGTAGTGCTCTTTCCTGGCATGAAACCATACTGCTGATCACTAATTATCACCTCCCTTCTTAACCTAGCTTCGACTACTCTTTCCCATTACTTCATGTTGTGACTGATCAGTTTAATCCCTCTGTAGTTACTACAGCTCTGCACATCACCCTTATTCTTAAAAATCGGTACCAAAAAACTTTTTCTCCGTTCTTCAGGCATCCTCTCACTTTCCAGGATTTTATTAAACAACCTAGTTAAAAACTCCACTGCCATTTCACCTAAACACCTCCATGCTTCCACAGGTATGTCACCTGGACCAACAGCCTTTCTGTTCTTCATCCTCTTCATAGCTATCCTTACTTCCTCCTTCCCAATCCACTGCACTTCATGATTCACTATCCGCACATCATCCAACCTTTTCTCCCTCTCATTCTCTTCATTCATCAGCCCCTCACAGTACTCTTTCCATCTGCTTAACACACTCGCCTTGCTTGTGAGTATGTTTCCCTCATTATCCTTTATCACCCTTACCTGCTGCACATCTTTACTAGCTCGGTCCCTCTGTCTAGCCAATTGGTACAGGTCCTTTTCTCCCTCCTTAGTGTCCAACCTTTTATACAACTCGTCATAGGCCTTATCCTTAGCCTTTGCCACCTCCCTCTTTGCCATGCACCTCATCTCCTTATACTCTTGTCTACTTTCTTCATCTCTCTGACAATCCCACTTCTTCTTCGCCAACCTCTTTCTCTGTATACACTCCTGTACTTCTTCATTCCACCACCAGGTCTCCTTGTCCTCCTTCCTCTTTCCAGATGTCACACCAAGCACCTTTTTAGCCATCTCTCTTACTAGCTCTGCTGTAGTTACCTAGCTATTCGGTAACTCTTCACTGCCATCCAGTGCCTGTCTTAACTCTCCCCTGAACATCACCTCACAATTACCCTTTTTCAATTTCCACCATTTGATTCTTGGTGCTGCCCTCACACTCATCCTCCTCTTCTTGATCACCAATGTCATCCTACAAACCACCATCCTATGCTGCCTAACTACACTTTCCCCTGCCACCACTTTACAGTCCCCAATCTCCTTCAGACTGGCCCTTCTAAATAAAATATAATCCACCTGTGTGCATCTTCCTCCTCTCTTGTATATCACCCTATGCTCCTCCCTCTTGTTAAAATACATATTTAACACAGCCATGTCCATCCTTTTCGCAAAATCCACTACCATCTGACCTTCTGCATTCCTTTGCTTAACACCATACCTACCCATCACTTCCTCATCCCCTCTGTTCCCTTCACCAACATGCCCACCGAAATCTGCTCCAATCACCAGTCTCTCACCCTTGGGTACAGTCATCACCACTTCATCCAACTCACTCCAAAATTTTTCTTTCTCATCCATCGCACACCCAACTTGTGGAGCATATGCACTAACAACATTCATCATTACACCATCAATTTCCAGCTTCATAAACATCACTCTATCCGACACTCTTTTTACCTCCAAAACACTCTTTAACTGTTCCTTCAGGATAATGCCTATGTCATTTCTCCTCCCATCCACACCATGATAAAAGAATTTGAACCCACCTCCGATACACCTAGCCTTGCTCCCCTTCCATCTGGTCTCTTGCACACACAATATACCAACCTTCCTTCGGTCCATCATATCAGCTAGCTCTCTCCCTATACCAGTCATACTGCCAACATTCAAAGTTCTGACCCTCACTAACACAGTCCTAGCCTTTAGCTGCCTTCGGCCATGCCTTCCGCCTCTTCTCCTCCTTCGGCCAACAGTAGCCCAATTTCTGCCAGCACCCTGTTGGCCAACAGTACTGGTGGTGGTCGTTCTTAACCCAGGCCTCGACTGATCCGGTATGTATATGTGTACTTTTGTCTGCATGTATGATTTGGCACAATTTTATGCCGGATGCCCTTCCTGATGCAACCCTCCCCATTTATCCGGGCTTGGGACTGGCATAAAGAAATGCACTGGCTTGTGCATCCTCAGTGGCTGGGTTCAGTATGTAATGACTCCACTGTGAATATTTAAATTTTTTTCCATGCATGTGCTATATTGAATTATTCCAACATTGGTGGCATGGTGCCATCAATGTACCTGCATGCTGTTGTTCCCATATATGCATGTGGTCCATCTACTATGCAACTGTTCCGTATCTGGTGTCTGGATTAATGGAAATATCTATGCATGCTGTTATACCTATCCCTGGAATGTGTTGACTATTACTAATCACATATGTTGATAAAATTTAAATACTATAGCACATTTGGGAAGTCCAGTCCCGGCGGACCCACCTATCCCACCTCAGCTGGCCGTGGCACCGGGCACCAGCACGTCTGGGGCCCAACCCCGGATCTCCTTGTCCGTTGGTCCTGCACCACCTTTGGGTGGAACCACCTCAAGGGATGGGGCTTGTCCCCCCAGGAGTGGGCGTGGACAGCAACCTGTCACTTGCTGTGGTGCGTAGTGAAATCCGCAGGGAGGTGGGAGATCTGCTACACCACCTCAAGGGCTGTGTGTCATGACTAGAGGGTCGGCCTGGCTCTGCAACTCAGCCCCCAGCACAGCCACCTTCGGGGCTGTGAAGGTGCAGTGGTGACTGCCATGGGTGGGGACCTCAGTCCTGCTGTTTCCACTAGGGGGTTAATGGGCTTCTGATTTCCCAACACCCCTCCCCATCAAGGTGTTTACCCTCCCACATGTGTCATATACCTCCCCTGTATGTGTCTTGTTTGTCTTGTCTGTTAACCTACCCAGCCTACCTCCACAAATATACCTACTATCCTTCCCCAACTCTCACCTGAAAAAAAAAGGGCAATCTGTTCCCAAAAGAAAATTTCAACCATACATAGCTGTCATTTCGCACACGTGTCCACTGGACACATGTAATCTGGTCTAACTGGCATCACAACATATTACTGTTGTCCTCACCCCCTTTCTCAAGGGTTTGAGTGTCCAAATATACCTCCAAATTCAGTGTATATGCACAGCTGTTGCTGTAGAGGTAATGGGCAGCTATGGACATTCCCTACACCCTTCCTGCACATCCCTAGCTATTTTCCCTTCTGTCTTTCCCTCTTTGTGCCCCTTTTTCAACACTTTCCTATCAACCCTTTTTTCTTTTCTTTTAAAGAAATTACCATGGGGTAAGCAGGAGTAAGCACTTTTAAGCAGCAGTAAGTGGGTTTAAGCCTGTTTGCACGGGGGTAAGCAATGCCTATACAGGTAAAGCAATTTAGCAGCTAATTGAGTATAAGAAACTGTAACCAGAAGTTAGCAGTGCTTTCCTCAGCACAAACCCATGCAAACCTGCTTACAACTGCTTAAAAGTGCCTTAATCACTCTGTATCCAATGGCCCTTGTTCTGCCCAGCAACAAAATAAACAGCCTCTGCAAGGCTCAAACCCAGGATCCTGCACACCATAGCCAAAGTGATTTACCACTAAACCATGTCAGATATACATAACCGGGATGTTTTCACAAATGTATCATCCAGCAGTCATTCAACAGTACAGGAAATGTAAAATGTTAATCACCATATACCGCTGCCGCAAGTGGCAATGCACAGCTATAGGACCCAATGAAGTTCAAGTACACTTTCTAATGTCACAGGCGCTGCCCTTTTACAATAAAGTGTAATCGAAGGCAGAACGCCGCAAAACACTGTTCCATCAAAAGATGATGCAATAGAAGTAGCGTTAACAGTTACCACAATCCAGATGAATGCGAGAGTACTTCACAATCTCACAGAAGCTTGCTTCTTTACTGAAAGGTATAACCAAAGGCAAACGCCTAGAGCACTAGTCCCTCCTTTTACAGAAAAATGTAATGAAATTCAAGGTGCCAGGCTAGATTCCAAGATACTGCTCCAACACAGGAAATTGCAGTCGACAAATCCAAAAGGGTAAGAACACAGCTTTATTCACAAACCAAGTAAGCGCTTTCGCCGTTAGGCTTTTTCAAACTCTACAAAAAACATCTGATAGCAGTCATTTAAATAGTCCATCCTATTCAATGATAGGTGGACTCAAATTTAAAATTTAAAGCGCCACTGAC
>NC_056735.1:1151742203-1151768553 GCF_019279795.1 Protopterus annectens
TCATTAGGTGACAAAAAACCAAATTAGGGAAAAAACCATTACCATGGTTGGGCCAAATTGTTGGGAATATTTTCCCAAAAAAGGTTTTAAGAATAGTACTGGTGTACAAACCATTTCCTCATTAGGAATAGCACCAGGCTACAAAACCATTACCTCATTAGGGAATAGTAGTGGGTTACAAAACCATTACATCATTAGAGAATAGTACTGGGTTACTAAACCATTACCTCATTAGGGAATAGTAACTGTTTACAAAACCATTACCTCATTAGGGAATAGTACTGGGTTACCAAACCATTACGTCATTAGGGCATAGTACCGGGTTACAAAACCATTACCTCATTAGGGAATAGTACTGGGTTACAAAACCATTACCTCATTAGGGACTAGTACCAGGTTACAAAACCATTACCTCATTAGGGAATAGTACCAGGTTACAAAACCATTACCTCATTAGGAAATAGCACTGGGTTACAAAACCATTACCTCATTAGGGAATAGTAACAGGTTACAAAACCATTACCTCATTAGTGAATAGTACTGGGTTACAAAACCATTACCTCATTAGGAATAGTACTGGTTACAAAATCATTACCTCATTAGACAATAGTACACGGTTACAAAACCATTACATCATTAGGGAATAGTACTGGGTTACAAAACCATTACCTCATTAGGGAATAGTACTGGGTTACAAAACCATTACCTCATTAGGGAATAGTACCAGGTTACAAAACCATTACCTCATTAGGGAACAGTACTGGGTTACAAAATCATTACGTCATTAGGGAATAGTACCGTGTTACAAAACCATTAGCTCATTAGGGAATAGTACGGCATTACAAAACCATTACCTCATTAGGGAACAGTACCAGGTTACAAAACCATTACCTCATTAGGGAATAGTACTGGGTTACAAAACCATTACCTCATTAGGGAATAGTACTGGGTTACAAAACCATTACCTCATTAGGGAATAGTACCAGGTTACAAAACCATTACCTCATTAGGGAATAGTACGTCTTACAAAACCATTACTACATTAGGAATAGTACCGGTTACAAAACCTTTACCTCATTAGGGAATACTACAGTGTAGCAAAACCATTACCTCATTAGGGAATAGTACCTGGTTACAAAACCATAACTACATTAGGGAATTGTACTGGGTTCCAAAACTTTTACCTCATTAGGGAATAGTACCAGATAAAAAACCATTACCTCATTAGGGAATAGTACTGGATTACAAAAGCAATACCTCACTAGGGAATAGTACTGGGTTACAAAACCATTACCTCATTATGGAATAGTACTGGGTTACAAAACCATTACCTCATAAGGGAACAGTATCAGGTTACAAAACCATTACCTCATTAGGGAATAGTACTAGGTTGCAAAATCATTACCTCATTAGGGAATAGTAACGGGTTACAAAACCATTACCTCATTAGTGCCTAGTACTGGGTTACAAAAGCATTACCTCATTAGAGAATAGTACTGGGTTACAAAACCATTACCTCATTAGGGAATCAGACAGGGTTACAAAACCATTACCTCATTAGGGAATAGTACTGGGTTACAAAACCATTACCTCATTAGGGAATAGTACCAGGTTACAAAACCATTACCTCATTAGGGAATAGTACTGGGTTACAAAACCATTACCTCATTAGGGAATAGTACCAGGTTACAAAACCATTACCTCATTAGGGAATAGTACTGGGTTACAAAACCATTACCTCATTAGGGAATAGTACCAGGTTACAAAACCATTGCCTCATTAGGGAATAGTACTGGGTTACAAAACCATTACCTCATTATGGACTAGTACTTGGTTACAAAATCATTACCTTATTAGGGAATAGTAATGGTTAGAAAACCATTACCTCATTAGGGAATAATACTAGGTTTCAAAACCATTACCTCATTAGAGAATAGTACCTGGTTACAAAACCATAAATACATTAGGGAATTGTATTGGGTTCCAAAACTTTTACCTCATTAGAGAATACAACCAGGTATTAAAACCATTACCTCATTAGGGAATAGTACAGGGTTACAAACCCATTACCTCATTAGGGAATGGTAATGGGTTACAAAACCATTATCTCATTAGGGAATAGTACCAGGTTAGAAAACCATTACCTCATTAGGGAATAGTACCATGTTACAAAACCATTAGCTCATTTGGGTATAGTACTGGGTTACAAAACCATTACCTCATTAGGGAATAGTACTGGGTTACAAAACCATTACCTCATTAGGGAATAGTACCAGGTTACAAAACCATTACCTCATTAGGGAATAGTACTGGGTTACAAAACCATTACCTCATTAGGGAATAGTACTGGGTTACAAAACCATTACCTCATTAGGGAATAGTACCAGGTTACAAAACCATTACCTCATTAGGGAATAGTACCAGGTTACAAAACCATTACCTCATTAGGGAATAGTACTGGGTTAAAAAAACATTACCTCATTAGGGAATAGTACCGGGTTACAAAACCATTACCTCATTAGGGAATAGTACCAGGTTACAAAACCATTACCTCATTAGGGAATAGTACCAGGTTACAAAACCATTACCTCATTAGGGAATAGTACTGGGTTACAAAACCATTACCTCATTAGGGAATAGTACCAGGTTACAAAACCATTACCTCATTAGGGAATAGTACTGGGTTACAAAACCATTACCTCATTAGGGAACAGTACCAGGTTACAATACCATTACCTCATTATGGACTAGTACCGGGTTACAAAACCATTACCTCATTAGGAAATAGTACTAAACCATTACCTCATTACGGAATAGTCCAGGGTAACAAAACCATTACCTCATTTGGGAATAGTACCAGGTTACAAAAACATTTCCTCATTAGGGAATAGAACCAGGTTACAAAACCATTACCTCATTAGGGAATAGTACCAGGTTACAAAACCATTACCTCATTAGGGAATAGTACTGGGTTACAAAACCATTTCCTCATTAGGGAATAGTACCAGGTTACAAAACCATTACCTCATTAGGGAATAGTACCAGGTTACAAAACCATTACCTCATTAGGGAATAGTACTGGGTTACAAAACCATTACCTCATTAGGGAATAGTACTGGGTTACAAAACCATTACCTCATTAGGGAATAGTACTGGGTTACAAAACCATTACCTCATTAGGGAATAGTACCGGGTTACAAAACCATTACCTCATTAGGGAATAGTACTGGGTTACAAAACCATTACCTCATTAGGGAATAGTACCAGGTTACAAAACCATTACCTCATTAGGGAATAGTACTGGGTTACAAAACCATTACCTCATTAGGGAATAGTACCAGGTTACAAAACCATTACCTCATTAGGGAATAGTACTGGCTTATAAGACGATGACCTCATTAGGGTGTAGTACTGGTTACAAAACCATTACCTCATTAGGGAATAGTACCAGGTTACAAAACCATTACCTCATTAGGGAATAGTACTGGGTTACAAAACCATTACCTCATTAGGGAATAGTACTGGGTTACAAAACCATTACCTCATTAGGGAATAATACTGGGTTACAAAACCATTACCTCATTAGGGAATAGTACCAGGTTACAAAACCATTACCTCATTAAGGAATAGTACTGGGTTACAAAACCATTACCTCATTAGGGAATAATACTGGGCTACAAAAGCATTACCTCATTAGGGAATAGTCAGTGGTAACAAAACCATTATCTCATTAGGAAATAGTATCAGGTTACAAAAACATTTCCTCATTATGGAATAGTACTGGGTTACAAAACCATTACCTCATTAGGGAATAGTACCAGGTTACAAAACCATTACCTCATTAGGGAATAGTACCAGGTTACAAAACCATTACCTCATTAGGGAATAGTACTGGGTTACAAAACCATTACCTCATGAGGGAGTAGTACCAGTTACAAAACCATTACCTCATTAGGGAATAGTACCAGGTTACAAAACCATTACCTCATTAGGGAATAGTACTGGGTTACAAAACCATTACCTCATTAGGGAATAGTACTGGGTTACAAAACCATTACCTCATTAGGGAATACTACTGGGTTGCAAAACCATTACCTCATTAGGGAATAGTACTGGGTTACAAAACCATTACCTCATTAGGGAATAGTACCGGGTTACAAAACCATTACCTCATTAGGGACTAGTATCAAGTTACAAAACCATTAACTCATTACGGAATAGTACAAGATCAGAAAAACATTACCTCTTTAGGGAAAAGTACTGTGTAACAAAACCATTAGCTCATTCAAGAATAGTACAGGGTTTACAAAACCATTACCTCTTTATGGAACAGTACCAGGTTACAACACCATTACCTCATTAGGGAATAGTACTGGGTTACAAAACTATTACCTCATTAGGGAATATTACTGGGTTACAAAACCATTACCTCATTAGGGAACAGTACTAGGTTACAACACCATTACCTCATTAGGGACTAGTACCAGGTTACAAAACTATTACCTCATTAGGGAATAGTACTGGGTTACAAAACTATTACCTCATTAGGGAATATTATTGGGTTACAAAAATATTACCTCATTAGGGAATAGTAACGAGTTACAAAACCATTACCTCATTAGGGACTAGTACTGGGTTAAAAAAACATTACCTCATTAGGGAATAGTACTGGATAAAAAAGCCATTACCTCATTAGGGAATAGTAGCAGGTTACAAAACCATTAACTCACTAGGAAATAGTACTAGGTTACAAAACCATTACCTCATTAGGGAATAGTAATGGGTTACACAACCATTACCTCATTTGGGAACAGTACCAGGATACAGAACCACTACCTCATTAAAGAATAATACCTGGTTACAAAACCATTACCTCATTAGGGAATAGTAATAGTTTACAAAACCATTACCTCATTAGGGACTAGTATCTTGTTACAAAATCATTAACTCATTAGGGAATAGTAACGGGTTACAAGACCATTACCTCATTGGGGAATAGTACTCGGTTACAAAAGCATTACCTCATTAGGATGTAGTAGTGGGCTACAAAACTATTACGTCATTAGGAAATAGTACCGTGTTACAAACCATTACCTCATTATGGAATAGTAACGGGTTACAAAACCATTACCTCATTAGGAATAGTACTGGGCTACAAAAGCATTACCTCATTAGGGAATAGTCCGTGGTAACAAAACCATTATCTCATTAGGGAATAGAATCAGGTTACAAAAACATTACCTCATTAGGGATTAGTAATAGGTTTCAAATCAATAACTCATTAGGGAATAGTACTGGGTTACAAAACCATTACCTCATTAGGGAATAGTACTGGGTTACAAAACCATTACCTCATTAGGGAATAGTACTGGGTTACAAAACCATTACCTCATTAGGGAATAGTACCAGGTTACAAAACCATTACCTCATTAGGGAATAGTACCAGGTTACAAAACCATTACCTCATTAGTGAATAGTACTGGGTTACAAAACCATTACCTCATTAGGGAATAGTACCAGGTTACAAAACCATTACCTCATTAGGGAATAGTACCAGGTTACAAAACCATTACCTCATTAGGGAATAGTACCAGGTTACAAAACCATTACCTCATTAGGGAATAGTACCAGGTTACAAAACCATTACCTCATTAGGGAATAGTACTGGGTTACAAAACCATTACCTCATTAGGGAATAGTACTGGGTTACAAAACCATTACCTCATTAGGGAATAGTACTGGGTTACAAAACCATTACCTCATTAGGGAATAGTACCAGGTTACAAAACCATTACCTCATTAGGGAATAGTACTGGGTTACAAAACCATTACCTCATTAGGGAATAGTACCAGGTTACAAAACCATTACCTCATTAGGGAATAGTACCAGGTTACAAAACAATTACCACATTAGGGAATAGTACTGTTTTACAAAACCATTACCTCATTAGAGAATAGTACCAGATTACAAAACCATTATCTCATTACGAATAGTTACAAAACCATTACCTCATTAGGGAATAGTACTGGGTTACAAAACCATTACCTCATTAGGGAATAGTACTGGGTTACAAAACCATTACCTCATTAGGGAATAGTACCAGGTTACAAAACCATTACCTCATTAGGGAATAGTACCAGGTTACAAAACAATTACCTCATTAGGGAATAGTACTGGGTTACAAAACCATTACCTCATTAGGGAATAGGACCAGGTTACAAAACCATTATCTCATTATGGACTAGTACTGCATAGCAAAACCATTACCTCCTTAGGGAATAGTACCAGGTTGCAAAACCATTACCTCATTAGGGAATAAAAGCAGGTTACAAAACCATTACTTCATTAGGGAATAGTACTAGGTTACAAAACCATTACCTCATTAGGAATAGTACCAGGTTACAAAACCATTACCTCATTAGGGAATAGTACCAGGTTACAAAACCATTACCTCATTAGGGAATAGTACCGGGTTACAAAACCATTACCTCATTACAGAATAGTACTGGGTTACAAAACCATTCCTTCATTAGGGAATATTAATGGTTACAAAACCATTACCCCATTAGGGAATAGTACCAGGTTACAAAACAATTACCACATTAGGGAATAGTAGAGTGTTACCAAACCATTACCTCATTAGGGAATGGTACTGGGTTGCAAAACCATTACTCATTAGGGAACAGTACCGGGTTACAAAACCATTACCTCATTAGGGAATAGTACTGGGTTACAAAACCATTACCTCATTAGGGAACAATATCAGGTTACAAAACCATTACCTCATTAAGGAATAGTACTGGGTTACAAAACCATTACCTCATTAGGGAATAGTGCCGGGTTACAAACCATTACCTCATTAGGGAATAGTAACAGGTTACAAAACAATTACCTCATTAGTGCCTAGTACTGGGTTACAAAAGCATTACCTCATTAGAGAATTGTACTGGGTTACAAAACCATTACTTCATTAGGGAATAGTACCAGGTTAAAAACCATTACCTCATTAGGGAATAGTACAGGGTTACAAAACCATTACCTCATTAGGGAATAGTACCAGGTTACAAAACCATTACCTCATTAGGGAATAGTACTGGATTACAAAACCAATACCTTATGAGGGAATAGTACTGGGTTACAAAACCATTACCTCATTAGGGAATAGTACTGGGTTACAAAACCATTACCTCATTAGGGAATAGTACCAGGTTACAAAACCATTACCTCATTAGGGAATAGTACTGGGTTACAAAACCATTACCTCATTAGGGAATAGTACCAGGTTACAAAACCATTACCTCATTAGGGAATAGTACAGAGTTACAAAACCATTACCTCATTAGGGAATAGTACTGGGTTACAAAACCATTACCTCATTAGGGAATAGTACCAGGTTACAAAACCATTACCTCATTAGGGAATAGTACTGGGTTACAAAACCATTACCTCATTAGGGAATAGTACTGGGTTACAAAACCATTACCTCATTAGGGAATAGTACTGGGTTACAAAACCATTACCTCATTAGGGACTAGTACTGGGTTAAAAAAACATTACCTCATTAGGGAATAGTACGGCTTACAAAACCATTACCTCATTAGAGGAATAGTACTGGGTTACAAAACCATTACCTCATTAGGGAATAGTAATGGGTTACAAAACCATTACCTCATTAGGGAATAGTACTGGGTTACAAAACCATTACCTCATTAGGGAATAGTAACAGGTTACAAAACCATTACCTCATTAGGGAATAGTACTGGGTTACAAAACCATTACCTCATTAGGGAATAGTACTGGGTTACAAAACCATTACCTCATTAGGGAATAGTACTGGGTTACAAAACCATTACCTCATTAGGGAATAGTACCGGGTTACAAAACCATTACCTCATTAGGGAATAGTACTGGCTTACGAAACCATTACCTCATTAGGGACTAGTACCTGCTTACAAAACCATTACCTCATTAGGAATAGCAGCGGGTTACAAAACCATTACCTCATTAGGAATAGTACCAGGTTATAAAACAATTACTTCTTTAGGGAATAGTAATGGGTTACAAACCCATTACCTCATTAGGGAATAGTACAATGTTACAAAACCATTACCTCATTAGGGGAATAGTACCAGGTTACAAAACCATTACCTCATTAGGGAATAGTACTGGGTTACAAAACCATTACCTCATTAGGGAATAGTACTGGGTTACAAAACCATTACCTCATTAGGGAATAGTACCAGGTTACAAAACCATTACCTCATTAGGGAATAGTACTGGGTTACAAAACCATTACCTCATTAGGGAATAGTACTGGGTTACAAAACCATTACCTCATTAGGGACCAGTACCGGGTTACAAAACCATCACCTCATTACGGAATATTAATAGTTAGAAAATCATTACCTCATTAGGGAATAGTAACGGGTTACAAAACCATTACCTCATTAGTGCCTAGTACTGGGTTACGAAAGCATTACCTCATTAGAGAATTGTACTGGATTACAAAACCAATACCTCATTAGGGAATAGTACTGGGTTACAAAACCATTACCTCATTAGGGAATAGTACCAGGTTACAAAACCATTACCTCATTAGGGAATAGTAATGGGTTACAAAACCATTACCTCATTAGGGAATAGTACCAGGTTACAAAACCATTACCTCATTAGGGAATAGTACTGGGTTACAAAACCATTACCTCATTAGGGAATAGTACTGGGTTACAAAACCATTACCTCATTAGGAATAGTACTGGGTTACAAAACCATTACCTCATTAGGGAATAGTACCAGGTTACAAAACCATTACCTCATTAGGGAATAGTACTGGGTTACAAAACCATTACCTCATTAGGGAATAGTACCAGGTTACAAAACCATTACCTCATTAGGGAATAGTACTGGGTTACAAAACCATTACCTCATTAGGGAATAGTACTGGGTTACAAAACCATTACCTCATTAGGGAATAGTACTGGGTTACAAAACCATTACCTCATTAGGGAATAGTACCAGGTTACAAAACCATTACCTCATTAGGGAATAGTAATGGGTTACAAAACCATTACCTCATTAGGGAATAGCACTGGGTTACAAAACCATTACCTCATTAGGGAATAGTACTGGGTTACAAAACCATTACCACATTAGGGAATAGTAACTGGTTACAAAACCATTACCTCATTAGGGAATAGTATTGGGTTACAAAACCATTACCTCATTAGGGAATAGTACTGGGTTACAAAACCATTACCTCATTAGGGAATATTAATGGTTACAAAACCATTACCTCATTAGGGAATAGTACCAGGTTACAAAACCATTACCTCATTAGGGAATAGTACTGGGTTACAAAACCATTACCTCATTAGGGAATAGTACCAGGTTACAAATCCAATACCTCATTAGGGAATAGTACTGGGTTACAAAACCATTACCTCATTAGAGAATGGTACCAGGTTACAAAACCATTACCTCATTAGGGAATAGTACCGGGTTACAAAACCATTACCTCATTAGGGAATAGTACTGGGTAAAAAAGCCATTACCTCATTAGGGAATAGTAGCAGGTTACAAAACCATTACCTCATTAGGGAATAGTACCAGGTTACAAAACCATTACCTCATTAAGGAATAGTACCGGGTTACAAAACCATTAACTCATAAGAGGAATAGTACCAGGTTACAAAACCATTACCTCATTAGGGAATAGTACTGGGTTACAAAACCATTACCTCATTAGGGAATAGTACCAGGTTACAAAACCATTACCTCATTAGGGAATAGTACCAGGTTACAAAACCATTACCTCATTAGGGAATAGTACTGGGTTACAAAACCATTACCTCATTAGGGAATAGTACTGAGTTACAAAACCATTACCTCATTAGGGAATAGTACTGGTTACAAAACCATAACCTCATTAGGGAATAGTACTGGTTTACAAAACCATTACCTCATTAGGGAATAGTACTGGGTTACAAAACCATTACCTCATTAGGGAATAGTACTGGGTTACAAAACAATTACCACACTAGGGAATAGTAGTATGTTACAAAACCATTACCTCATTAGGGAATAGTACTGGGTTAAAAAACCTTTACCTCATTAGGGAATAGTACTGGGTGGCAAAACCATTACCTCATTAGGGAATAGTACTGTATTACAAAACCAATACCTCATTAGGGAATAGTGTTGGGTTACAAAACCATTACCTCATTAGGGAATAGTACCAGGTTACAAAACCATTACCTCATTAGGGAATAGTACTGGGTTACAAAACCATTACCTCATTAGGGAATAGTACTGGGTTACAAAACCATAACCTCATTAGGGAATAGTACCAGGTTACAAAACCATTACCTCATTAGGGAATAGTACTGGGTTACAAAACCATTACCTCATTAGGGAATAGTACTGGGTTACAAAACCATTACCTCATTAGGGAATAGTACCAGGTTACAAAACCATTACCTCATTAGGGAATAGTACTGGGTTACAAAACCATTACCTCATTAGGGAATAGTACTGGGTTACAAAACCATTACCTCATTAGGGAATAGTACTGGGTTACAAAACCATTACCTCATTAGGGAATAGTACCAGGTTACAAAACCATTACCTCATTAGGGAATAGTACTGGGTTAAAAAAATTACCTCATTAGGGAATAGTACCAGGTTATAAAACCATTACTTCATTAGGGAATAGTACTGGGTTACAAAACCATTACCTCATTAGGGAATAGTACCAGGTTACAAAACCATTACCTCATTAGGGAATAGTACCAGGTTACAAAACCATTACCTCATTAGGGAATAGTACTGGGTTACAAAACCATTACCTCATTAGGGAATAGTACTGGGTTACAAAACCATTACCTCATTAGGGAATAGTACTGGGTTACAAAACCATTACCTCATTAGGGAATAGTACCTGGTTAAAAAACATTACCTCATTAGGGAATAGTAAGGCTTACAAAACCAATACCTCCTTAGGGAATAGTATGGAGTTATAAAACCATTACCGCATTAGGGAATAGTACTGGTTTACAAAACCGTTACCTCATAAGGGACTAGTACTGGGTTACAAAACCATTACCTCATTAGGGAATAGTACTGGGTTACAAAACCATTAACTCATTAGGGACTAGTACCAGGTTACAAAACCATAACCTCATTAGGGAATAGTACTGGTTTACTTAACCATTACCTCATTAGCGAATAGTACTGGGTTACTAAACCATTACCTCATTAGGGAATAGTACCAGGTTACAAAACCATTACCTCATTAGGGAATAGTACTGGGTTACAAAACCATTACCTCATTAGGGAATAGTACCAGGTTACAAAACCATTACCTCATTAGGGAATAGTACCATGTTACAAAACCATTACCTCATTAGGGAATAGTACTGGATTACAAAACCATTACCTCATTAGGGAATAGTACTGGGTTACAAAACTATTACCTCATTAGGGAATAGTACTGGGTTACAAAACCATTACCTCATTAGGGAATAGTACTGGGTTACAAAACCATTACCTCATTAGGGACTAGTACCAGGTTACAAAACCATTACCTCATTAGGGAATAGTACTGGGTTACAAAACCATTACCTCATTAGGGAATAGTACCAGGTTACAAAACCATTACCTCATTAGGGAATAGTACTGGGTTACAAAACCATTACCTCATTAGGGAATAGTACCAGGTTACAAAACCATTACCTCATTAGGGAATAGTACTGGGTTACAAAACCATTACCTCATTAGGGAATAGTACCAGGTTACAAAACCATTACCTCATTAGGGAATAGTACTGGGTTACAAAACCATTACCTCATTAGGGAATAGTACCAGGTTACAAAACCATTCCCTCATTAGGGAATAGTACTGGGTTACAAAACCATTACCTCATTAGGGAATAGTACCAGGTTACAAAACCATTACCTCATTAGGGAATAGTACTGGGTTACAAAACCATTACCTCATTAGGGAATAGTACTGGGTTAAAAAAATTACCTCATTAGGGAATAGTACTTGGTTACAAAACCATTACCACATTAGGGTCTACTACTGGGCTACAAAACCATTACCACATTAGGGAATAGTAACTGGTTACAAAACCATTACCTCATTTGGGAATAGTAACTGGTTACAAAACCATTACCTAATTACGGAATAGTACCGAGTTACAAAATCATTACCTCATTAGGGAATAGTACTGGGTTACAAAACCATTACCTCATTAGGGAATAGTACCAGGTTACAAAACCATTACCTCATTAGGGAATAGTACTGGGTTACAAAACCATTACCTCATTAGGGAATAGTACTGGGTTACAAAACCATTACCTCATTAGGGAATAGTACCAGGTTACAAAACCATTACCTCATTAGGGAATAGTACTGGGTTACAAAACCATTACCTCATTAGGGAATAGTACTGGGTTACAAAACCATTACCTCATTAAGGAATAGTACCAGGTTACAAAACCATTACCTCATTAGGGAATAGTACTGGTTACAAAACCATTACCTCATTAGGGAATAGTACCAGGTTACAAAACCATTACCTCATTAGGGAATAGTACCAGGTTACAAAACCATTACCTCATTAGGGAATAGGACTGGGTTACAAAACCATTACCTCATTACGGAATAGTACCAGATTAGAAAAACATTACTCATTAGGGAATAACACCTGGTTACAAAACCATTACCTCATTAGGGATTAGTACTGGGTTACAAAACCATTACCTCATTAGGGAATAGTACTGGGTAACAAAACCATTACCTCATTAGGGAATAGTACCAGATTACAAAACCATTACCTCATTAGGGAATAGTACTGGGTTACAAAACCATTACCTCATTAGGGAATAGTACCAGGTTACAAAACCATTACCTCATTAGGGAATAGTACCAGGTTACAAAACCATTACCTCATTAGGGAATAGTACTGGGTTACAAAACCATTACCTCATTAGGGAATAGTACTGGGTTACAAAACCATTACCTCATTAGGGAATAGTACCAGGTTACAAAACCATTACCTCATTAGGGAATAGTACTGGGTTACAAAACCATTACCTCATTAGGGAATAGTACCAGGTTAAAAAACATTACCTCATTAGGGAATAGTACCAGGTTACAAAACCATTACCTCATTAGGGAATAGTACCAGGTTACAAAACCATTACCTCATTAGGGAATAGTACTGGGTTACAAAACCATTACCTCATTAGGAATAGTACTGGGTTACAAAACCATTACCTCATTAGGGAATAGTACTGGGTTACAAAACCATTACCTCATTAGGGAATAGTACCAGGTTACAAAACCATTACCTCATTAGGGAATAGTACTGGGTTAAAAAACCATTATCTTATTAGGGACTAGTACCTTGTTGCAAAATCATTACCTCATTAGGGAATAGTAACGGGTTACAAAACAATTACCTCATTAGAGATCAGTACCAGGTTACAAAACCATTACCTCATTAGGGAATAGTACCAGGTTACAAAACCATTACCTCATTAGGGAATAGTACCAGGTTACAAAACCATTACCTCATTAGGGAATAGTACAAGGTTACAAACCATTACCTCTTTAGGGAATATTACCGGGTTACAAAACCATTACCTCATTAGGCAATAGTACTGGGTTACAAAACCATTACCTCATTAGGGAATAGTACTGGGTTACAAAATCATTACCTCATTAGGGAATAGTACTGGGTTACAAAACCATTACCTCATTAGGGAATAGTACCAGGTTACAAAACCATTACCTCATTAGGGAATAGTACTGGGTTACAAAACCATTACCTCATTAGGGAATAGTACCAGGTTACAAAACCATTACCTCATTAGGGAATAGTACTGGGTTACAAAACCATTACCTTATTAGGGAATAGTACTGGGTTACAAAACCATTACCTCATTAGGGAATAGTACTGGGTTACAAAACCATTACCTCATTAAGGAATAATACCGGTTTACAAAACCATTACCTCATTAGGAATTAATACCTCGTAACAAAACCATTACCTCATTAGGCAATAGTAATGGCTTACAAAACCATTACCTCATTAGGGAATAGTACTGGGTTACAAAACCATTACCTCATTAGGGAATAGTACCAGGTTACAAAACCATTACCTCATTAGGGAATAGTACTGGGTTACAAAACCATTACCTCATTAGGGAATAGTACTGGGTTACAAAACCATTACCTCATTAGGGAATAGTACCAGGTTACAAAACCATTACCTCATTAGGGAATAGTACTGGGTTACAAAACCATTACCTCATTAGGGAATAGTACCGGGTTACAAAACCATTACCTCATTAAGGAATAGTATTGGGTTACAAAACCATTACCTCATTAGGGACTAGTACCAGGTTACAAAACCATTACCTTATTAGGGAATAGTACTGGGTTACAAAACCATTACCTCATTAGGGACTAGTACCTTGTTGCAAAATCATTACTTCATTAGGGAATAGTACGGGTTACAAAACCATTACTTCATTAGTGCCTACTACTGGGTTACGAAAGCATTATCTCATTAGAGAATTGTACCAGGTTACAAAACCATTACTTCATTAGGGAATAGTACTGCATAGCAAAACCATTACCTCATTAGGGAATAGTACCAGGTTACAAAACCATTACCTCATTAGAGAATAGTACTGGGTTACAAAACCATTACCTCATTAGGGAATAGTACCAGGTTACAAAACCATTACCTCATTAGGGAATAGTACCAGGTTACAAAACCATTACCTCATTAGGGAATAGTACTGGGTTACAAAACCATTACCTCATTAGGGAATAGTACTGGGTTACAAAACCATTACCTCATTAGGGAATAGTACCAGGTTACAAAACCATTACCTCATTAGGGAATAGTACACGGTTACAAAACCATTACTTCATTAGGGAATAGTATCTGGTTACAAAATCATTTCCTCATTAGGGAATAGTACTGGGTTACAAAAACATTACCTCATTAGGGAATAGGACCAGGTTACAAAACCATTACCTCATTTGGGAATAGTACCAGGTAACAAAACCATTACCTCATTAGGGAATAGTACTGGGTTACAAAACCATTACCTCATTAGGGAATAGTACCAGGTTACAAAACCATTACCTCATTAGGGAATAGTACTGGGTTACAAAACCATTACCTCATTAGGGAATAGTACTGGGTTACAAAACCATTACCTCATTAGGGAATAGTACTGGGTTACAAAACCATTACGTCATTAGGGAATAGTACTGGGTTACAAAACCATTACCTCATTAGGGAATAGTACCGGTTACAAAACCATTACCTCATTATGGAATAGTACCAGGTTACAAATCCATTACCTCATTAAGGAATAGTACTGGTTACAAAACCATTACCTCATTAGGGAATAGTACCAGGTTACAAAACCATTACCTCATTAGGGAATAGTACTGGGTTACAAAACCATTACCTCATTAGGGAATAGTACTGGGTTACAAAACCATTACCTCAGTAGGGAATAGTACTGGGTACAAAACCATTACCTCATTAGGGAAGAGTACCAGGTTACAAAACCATTACCTCATTAGGGAATAGTACTGGGTTACAAAACCATTACCTCATTAGGGAATAGTACCAGGTTACAAAACCATTACCTCTTTAGGGAATAGTACTGGGTTACAAAACCATTACCTCATTAGGAATAGTACTGGGTTACAAAACCATTACCTCATTATGGAATAGTACCAGGTAACTAAACCATTACCTCATTAGGGAATAGTACCAGGTTACAAAACCATTACCTCATTAGGGAATAGTACTGGGTTACAAAACCATTACCTCATTAGGGAATAGTACTGGGTTACAAAACCATTACCTCATTAGGGAATAGTACCAGGTTATAAAACCATTACCTCATTAGGGAATAGTACTGGGTTACAAAACCATTACCTCATTAAGGAATAGTACTGGTTACAAAAGCATTACCTCATTAGGGAATAGTATTGGGTTACAAAACCATTATCTCATTAGGGAATAGGACCGGGTTACAAAACCATTACCTCATTAGGGAATAGTACTGGGTTACAAAACCATTACCTCATTAGGGAATAGTACTGGTTACAAAACCAATACCTCATTAGTGAACAGTACCAGGTTACAAAACCATTACCTCATTAAGGAATAGTACTGGGTTACAAAACCATTACCTCCTTAGGGAATAGTAATGGGTTACAAAACCATTACCTCATTTGGGAATAGTACTGGGTTACAAAACCATTACCTCATTAGGGAATAGTACCAGGTTACAAAACCATTACCTCATTAGGGAATAGTACTGGGTTACAAAACCATCACCTCATTAGGGAATATTAATGGTTAGAAAACCATTACCTCATTAGGGAAAAGTACCTGCTTACAAAACCATTACCTCACTAAGGACTAGTACCAGGTTACAAAACCATTACCTCATTAGGGAATAGTACTGGGTTACAAAACCATTACCTCATTAGGGAATAATACCAGGTTACAAAACCATTACCTCATTAGGAATTAATACCGGGTAACAAAACCATTACCTCATTAGGGAATAGTAATGGGTTACAAAACCATTACCTCATTAGGGAATAGTACCAGGTTACAAAACCATTACCTCATTAGGGAATAGTACTGGGTTACAAAACCATTACCTCATTAGGGAATAGTACCAGGTTACAAAACCATTACCTCATTAGGCGAATAGTACCGGCTTACAAAACCCTTAGCTCATTAGGGAATAGTACGGGGTTACAAAACCATTACCTCATTAGGGAATAGTACTGGGTTACAAAACCATTACCTCATTAGGGAATAGTACCAGGTTACAAAACCATTACCTCATTAGGGAATAGTACTGGGTTACAAAACCATTACCTCATTAGGGAATAGTACTGGGTTACAAAACCATTACCTCATTAGGGAATAGTACTGGGTTACAAAACCATTACCTCATTAGGGAATAGTAATGGGTTACAAAAGCATTACCTCATTAGGGAATAGTATGGCTAACAAAACCATTATCTCATTAGAGAATAGTACCAGGTTACAAAACCATTACCTCATTAGGGAATAGTACTGGGTTACAAAACCATTACCTCATTAGGGAATAGTACCAGGTTACAAAACCATTACCTCATTAGGGAATAGTACCAGGTTACAAAACCATTACCTCATT
The DNA here is from genome assembly GCF_019279795.1 of Protopterus annectens. NCBI lineage: Eukaryota > Metazoa > Chordata > Ceratodontiformes > Protopteridae > Protopterus > Protopterus annectens. The sequence goes on from NC_056735.1 coordinate 1,151,759,439, forward strand.
AGGAATAGTACCAGGTTACAAAACCATTACCTCATTAGGGAATAGTACTGGGTTACAAAACCATTACCTCATTAGGGAATAGTACTGGGTTACAAAACCATTACCTCATTAGGGAATAGTACCAGGTTACAAAACCATTACCTCATTAGGGAATAGTACTGGGTTACAAAACCATTACCTCATTAGGGAATAGTACCAGGTTACAAAACCATTACCTCATTAGGGAATAGTACCGGGTTAAAAAAACATTACCTCATTAGGGTTACAGAATCATTACCTCATTAGGGAATTGTACCGGGTTACAAAACCATTACCTCATTAGGGAATAGTACCAGATTGCAAAACTAATTCATTAGGGAATAGTACTGGGTTACAAAACCATTACCTCATTAGGGAATAGTACCGGGTTACAAAACCATTACCTCATTAGGGAATAGTACCAGGTTACAAAACCATTACCTCATTAGGGAATAGTACTAGGTTGCAAAATCATTACCTCATTAGAAAATAGTACATGGTTACAAAACCATAACCTCATTAAAGAATAGTAACAGGTTACAAAACCATTACCTCATTAGGGAATAGTACTGGGTTACAAAACCATTACCTCATTAGGGAATAGTACTGGGTTACAAAACCATTACCTCATTAGGGAATAGTACTGGGTTACAAAACCATTACCTCATTAGGGAATAGTACTGGGTTACAAAACCATTACCTCATTAGGGAATAGTACCAGGTTACAAAACCATTACCTCATTAGGGAATAGTACCAGGTTACAAAACCATTACCTCATTAGGGAATAGTACCAGGTTACAAAACCATTACCTCATTAGGGAATAGTAATTGGTTACAAAACCATTAACTCATTAGGGAATAGTACCAGGTTACAAAACCATTACCTCATTAGGGAATAGTACTGGGTTACAAAACCATTACCTCATTAGGGAATAGTACCAGGTTACAAAACCATTACCTCATTAGGGAATAGTACTGGGTTACAAAACCATTACCTCATTAGGGAATAGTACTGGGTTACAAAACCATTACCTCATTAGGGAATAGGACCGGGTTACAAAACCATTACCTCATTAGGGAATAGTACAGGGTTACAAAACCATTACCTCATCAGGGAATAGAACCCGGTTACAAAACCATTACCTCATTAGGGACTAGTACTGGGTTAAAAAACCATTACCTCATTAGGGAATAGTACCAGGTTACAAAACCATTACCTCATTAGGGAATAGTACTGGGTTACAAAACCATTACCTCATTAGGGAATAGTACTGGGTTACAAAACCATTACCTCATTAGGGAATAGTACTGGGTTACAAAACCATTACCTCATTAGGGAATACTACCGGGTTACAAAACCATTACCTCATTAAGGAATAGTACTGGTTTACAAAACCATTACCTCATTAGGAATAGTACCAGGTTACAAAACCATTACCTCATTAGGGAATAGTACCAGGTTACAAAACCATTACCTCATTAGGGAATAGTACTGGGTTACAAAACCATTACCTCATTAGGGAATAGTACTGGGTTACAAAACCATTACCTCATTAGGGAATAGCACTGGGTTACAAAACCATTACCTCATTAGGGAATAGTACCAGGTTACAAAACCATTACCTCATTAGGGAATAGTACTGGGTTACAAAACCATTACCTCATTAGGGAATAGTACCAGGTTACAAAACCATTACCTCATTAGGGAATAGTACTGGGTTACAAAACCATTACCTCAGTAGGGAATGGTACCAGATTGCAAAACCATTACCTCATTAAGGAATAGTACCGGGTTACAAAACCATTACCTCTTTAGGGAATAGTACTGGTTACAAAACCATTACCTGATTAGGGAACAGTACTTAGTTACAAAACCATTACCTCATTAGGGAATAGTACTGGGTTACCAAACCATTACGTCATTAGGGCATAGTACTGGGTTACAAAACCATTATCTCATTAGGGAATAATACTGGATTACAAAGCCATTACCTTATTAGGGAATAGTACTGGGTTACAAAACCATTACCTCATTAGGGAATAGTACTGGGTTACAAAACCATTACCTCATTAGGGAATAGAACTGGGTTACAAAACCATTACCTCATTAGAAATAGTACTGGGTTACAAAACCATTACCTCATTAGGGAATAGTACTGGGTTACAAAACCATTACCTCATTAGGGAATAATATCGGGTTACAAAACCATTACCTCATTAGGAATTAATACCGGGTAACAAAACCATTACCTCATTAGGGAATAGTACCAGGTTACAAAACCATTACCTCATTAGGGAATAGTACCAGGTTACAAAACCATTACCTCATTAGGGAATAGTACCAGGTTACAAAACCATTACCTCATTAGGGAATAGTACTGGGTTACAAAACCATTACCTCATTAGGGAATAGTACTGGGTTACAAAACCATTACCACATTAGTGAATAGTACCAGGTTACAAAACAATTACCTCATTAGGGAATAGTACTGGGTTACAAAACCATTACCTCATTAGGGAATAGTACTGGGTTGCAAAACCATTACCTCATTAGGGAACAGTACTGGGTTACAAAACCATTACCTCATTAAGGAATATTACTGGGTTACAAAACCATTACTTCATTAGGGACTAGTACCTGGATAAAAAAACAGTACCTCCTTAGGGAATAGTAATGGGTTACAAAACCATTACCTCTTTAGGGGATAGCACCAGATTACCAAACCAATACCTTATTAGGGAATAGTACTGGGTTACAAAACCATTACCTCATTAGGGACTAGTACCAGGTTACAAAACCATTACCTCATTAGGGAATAGTACTGGGTTACAAAACCATTACCTCATTAGGGAATAGTACTGGGTTACAAAACCATTACCTCATTAGGTAAATACCGGGTTACAAAACTATTACCTCATTAGGGAATAGTACTGGGTTACAAAAGCATTACCTCATTAGGGAATAGTACTGGGTTACAAAACCATTACCTCATTAGGGAATAGTACTGGGTTACAAAACCATTACCTCATTAGGGAATAGTACAAGGTTAGAAAAATATTACCTCTTTAAGGAATAGTACCGGGTACATAACTGTTACCTCATTAGGGGAATAGTACCATGTTACAAAACCATTAGCTCATTAGGGAATAGTACTGGGTTACAAAACCATTACCTCATTAGGGAATAGTACCAGGTTACAAAACCATTACCTCATAAGGGAATAGTACTGGGTTAGAAAATCATTACCTCATTAGGGACTACTACCAGGTTACAAAACCATTACCTCATTAGGGACTAGTACCAGGTTACAAAACCATTACCTCATTAGGGAATAGTACTGGGTTACAAAACCATTACCTCATTAGGGAATAGTACTGGGTTACAAAACCATTACCTCATTAGGGAATAGTACTGGGTTACAAAACCATTACCTCATTAGGGAATAGTACCAGGTTACAAAACCATTACCTCATTAGGGAATAGTACTGGGTTACAAAACCATTACCTCATTAGGGAATAGTACTGGGTTACAAAACCATTACCTCATTAGGGAATAGTACCAGGTTACAAAACCATTACCTCATTAGGGAATAGTACCAGGTTACAAAACCATTACCTCATTAGGGAATAGTACTGGGTTACAAATCATTACCTCATTAGGGAATAGTACCAGGTTACAAAACCATTACCTCATTAGGGAATAGTACTGGGTTACAAAACCATTACCTCATTAGGGAATAGTACTGGGTTACAAAACCATTACCTCATTAGGGAATAGTAGTGGGTTACAAAACCATTACCTCATTAGGGAATAGTACCAGGTTACAAAACCATTACCTCATTAGGGAATAGTACCAGGTTACAAAACCATTACCTCATTAGGGAATAGTACTGGGTTACAAAACCATTACCTCATTAGGGAATAGTACTGGGTTACAAAACCATTACCTCATTAGGGAATAGTACTGGGTTACAAAACCATTACCTCATTAGGGAATAGTACTGGGTTAAAAAACCATTACCTCATTAGGGAATAGTATCGGGTTACAAAACATTTACTTCTTTAAAGAATAGTACGTGGTTACAAAATTATTACCTCATTAGGGAATAGTAACTGGTTACAAAACCATTACCTCATTAGGAATAGTAACAGGTTACAAAACCATTACATCATTAGAGAATAGTTCAAGGTTAGAAAAACATTACCTCTTTAGGGAATAGTACCGGGTTACAAAACTGTTACCTCATTAGGGGAATAGTACAGGTCACAAAACTATTACCTCATTAGGGAATAGTACTGGGTTACAAAACCATTACCTCATTAGAGAATAGTATGGGTTACAAAACCATTACCTCATTAGGGAATAGTGCCGGGTTACAAAACCATTACCTCATTAGGGAATAGTACCAGGTTAGAAAACCATTACCTCATTAGGGAATAGTACTGGGTTACAAAACCATTACCTCATTAGGGAATACTACTGGGTTACAAAACCATTACCTCAGTAGGGAATAGTACTGGGTTACAAAACCATTACCTCATTAGGGAATAGTACCAGGTTACAAAACCATTACCTCATTAGGGAATAGTACCAGGTTACAAAACCATTACCTCATTAGGGAATAGTACTGGGTTACAAAACCATTGCCTCATTAGGGACTAGTACCAGGTTACAAAACCATTACCTCATTAGGGAATAGTACTGGGTTACAAAACCATTACCTCATTAGGGAATAGTACCAGGTTACAAAACCATTACCTCATTAGGGAATAGTACTGGGTTACAAAACCATTACCTCATTAGGGAATAGTACCAGGTTACAAAACCATTACCTCATTAGGGAATAGTACCAGGTTACAAAACCATTACCTCATTAGGGAATAGTACTGGGTTACAAAACCATTACCTCATTAGGGAATAGTACCGGATTACAAAACCATTACCTCATTAGGGAATAGTACCAGATTCAAAAACCAATACCTCATTAGGGAATAGTACTGGGTTACAAAACCATTACCTCATTAGGGAATAGTACTGGGTTACAAAACCATTACCTCATTAGGGAATAGTACCGGGTTACAAAACCATTACCTCATTAAGGAATAGTACTGGGTTACAAAACCATTACCTCATTAGGGAATAGTACCAGGTTACAAAACCATTACCTCATTAGGGAATAGTACTGGGTTACAAAACCATTACCTCATTAGGGAATAGTACGGCTTACAAAACCATTACCTCATTAGGGAATAGTACCAGGTTACAAATCCATTACCTCATTAGGGAATAGTACGGGTTACAAAACCATTACCTCATTAGGGAATAGTACTGGGTTACAAAATCATTACCTCATTAGGGAATAGTACCGGTTACAAAACCATTACCTCATTAGGGAATAGTACTGGGTTACAAAACCATTACCTCATTAGGGAATAGTACCAGGTTACAAAACCATTACCTCATTAGGGAATAGTACTGGGTTACAAAACCATTACCTCATTAGGGAATAGTACTGGGTTACAAAACCATTACCTCATTAGGGAATAGTACCAGGTTACAAAACCATTACCTCATTAGGGAATAGTACTGGGTTACAAAACCATTACCTCATTAGGGAATAGTACCAGGTTACAAAACCATTACCTCATTAGGGAATAGTACCAGGTTACAAAACCATTACCTCATTAGGGAATAGTACTGGGTTACAAAACCATTACCTCATTAGGGAATAGTACTGGGTTACAAAACCATTACCTCATTAGGGAATAGTACCAGGTTACAAAACCATTACCTCATTAGGGAATAGTACCAGGTTACAAAACCATTACCTCATTAGGGAATAGTACGGCTTACAAAACCATTACCTGTTTAGGAAATAGTACTCGGTTACAAAACCATTACGTCATTAGGGAATAATATTGGGTTACAAAACCATTACTACATTAGGAATAAATATCATGTTACAAAACCATTACCTCATTAGGGAATAGTACCGGGTTACAAAACCATTACCTCATTAGGGAATAGTACCAGGTTACAAAACCATTACCTCATTAGTGAATAGTACTGGGTTACAAAACCAGTTCTTCATTAGGGAATAGTACCAGGTTAGAAAGCCATTACCTCATTAGGGAATAGCACCAGGTTAAAAAACAATTACCTCATTAGGGAAAAGTACCTGCTTACAAAACCATTACCTCACTAAGGACTAGTACTGGGTTACAAAACCATTATCTCATTAGGGAATAGTAACAGGTTACAAAACCATTACCTCATTAGTGAATAGTACTGGGTTACAAAACTATTACCTCATTAGGGAATAGTACTGGGTTACAAAACCATTACATCATTAGGGAATAGTACCAGGTTACAAAACCATTACCTCATTAGGGAATAGTACCAGGTTACAAAACCATTACCTCATTAGGGAATAGTACTGGGTTACAAAACCATTACCTCATTAGGAATAGTACCAGGTTACAAAACCATTACCTCATTAGGGAATAGTACCAGGTTACAAAACCATTACCTCATTAGGGAATAGTACCAGGTTACAAAACCATTACCTCATTAGGGAATAGTACTGATTACAAAACCATTACCTCATTAGGGAATAGTACTGGGTTACAAAACCATCACCTCATTAGGAATAGTACCAGGTAACAAAACCATTACCTCATTAGGGAATAGTACCATGTTAAAAAAATTACCTCATTAGGGAATAGTACTGGGTTACAAAACTATTACCTCATTAGGGAATAGTACTGGGTTACAAAACCATTACCTCATTAGGGAATAGTACGGCTTACAAAACCATTACCTCATTAGGGAATAGTACCGTGTTACAAAACCATTACCTCATTATGGAATAGTACCGGTTTACAAAAGCATTACCTCATTAGGGAATAGTGCTGGGTTACAAAACCATTACCTCATTAGGGAATAGTACTGGGTTACAAAACCATTACCTCATTAGGGAATAGTACTGGGTTACAAAACCATTACCTCATTAGGGAATAGTATCGGGTTACAAAACCATTACTTCATTAGGGAATAGGATAGGATTACAAAACCAATAACTCATTAGGGAATAGTACCAGGTTACAAAACCATTACCTCATTAGGGAATAGTACTGGGTTACAAAACCATTACCTCATTAGGGAATAGTAATGGGTTACAAAACCATTACCTCATTAGGGAATAGTACTGGGTTACAAAACCATTACCTCATTAGGGACTAGTACCAGGTTACAAAACCATTACCTCATTAGGAAATAGCACTGGGTTACTAAACCATTGCCTCATTATGGAATAGTACCAGATTTCAAATCCATTACCTCATTAGGGAATAGAAATGGGTTACAAAACCATTACCTCATTAGGGAATAGTATCGGGTTACAAAACCATTACCTCATTAGGAATAGTACCAGGTTACAAAACCATTACCTCATTAGGGAATAGTACCAGGTTACAAAACCATTACCTCATTAGAAATAGTACTGGGTTAAAAAACTATTACCTCATTAGGGAATAGTACCAGGTTACAAAACCATTACCTCATTAGGGAATAGTACTGGGTTACAAAACCATTACCTCATTAGGGAATAGTACTGGGTTACAAAACCATTACTTCATTAGGGAATAGTACTGGGTTACAAAACCATTACCTCATTAGGGAATAGTACTGGGTTACAAAACCATTACCTCATTAGGGAATAGTACCAGGTTACAAAACCATTACCTCATTAGGGAATAGTACCAGGTTACAAAACCATTACCTCATTAGGGAATAGTACTGGGTTACAAAACCATTACCTCATTAGGGAATAGTACTGGGTTACAAAACCATTACCTCATTAGGGAATAGTACCGGGTTACAAAACCATTACCTCATTAGGCAGCCTAGTACTGGGTTACAAAACCATTACCTCATTAGTGAATAGTACTGGGTTACAAAACCATTACGTCATTAGGGAATAGTACCAGGTTACAAAACCATTACCTCATTAGGGAATAGTACTGGGTTACAAAACCATTACCTCATTAGGGAATAGTACCAGGTTACAAAACCATTACCTCATTAGGGAATAGTATGGCTTACAAAATAATTACCTCATTAGGGAATAGTACGGCTTACAAAACCATTACCTCATTAGGGAATAGTACTGGGTTACAAAACCATTACCTCATTAGGGAATAGTACTGGGTTACAAAACCATTACCTCATTAGGGAATAGTAATGGGTTACAAAACCATTACCTCATTAGGGAATAGTACTGGGTTACAAAACCATTACCTCATTAGGGAATAGTACCGGGTTACAAAACCATTACCTCATTAGGGAATAGTACCGGGTTACAAAACCATTACCTCATTAGGGAATAGTACTGGGTTACAAAACCATTACCTCATTAGGGAATAGTACCTGGTTAAAAAAACATTACCTCATTAGGGAATAGTAATGGGTTACAAAACCATTACCTCATTAGGGAATAGTACCAGGTTACACATAATTTTATGGTCTTGATCTCCAACTTTATTCACACCACCAGGGGCAGCAATATTCCTGCATTCACCAGTAACATCGGTAACTGGTGTTGTGTCAGAGGTCAATTCCTGCTGGCTGTGATCCGAATTCACAAGCTTAATCACCCTAGACAAACTACATCCCACCCCTCACCCAATTAGAAACCACCATAGAAAGCCCAAAGCCAACTTCACACTTACTAAGACAGAAGTGGTAAATCACACACCCATGATGGACAATAGAGCTACAACTGCTGAATCCTTAATGCAAATTCACTTTAAGCAATTACACGAAAGTGCATGGATCATAGTATTCCTAATAGAACCAAAAGATGCTATCCTCCAAAAAAGGCTCTATCTGTAGGTCCCCTGCCATAAAGAAACTCTCTACAATAGAAGAGCAGTTGCTGCAAAAAAGATTATTGCAATCCCATGGTCTATGCCCTGGTCAACCTCAAAAAAAAAATTTTAAAAAGGGAAAAAAAGTTGAAAAAAAAATCCAAAAACAAAAAAAAATTCCTCCAAAAAAAAAACCCAAGTTGGGGGGAAAACCCCCCAAAATTTT
>NC_056735.1:1151769053-1151821818 GCF_019279795.1 Protopterus annectens
TTTTTTTACTTCCCAATTACTATTCCCTAATGACGTAATGGTTTTGTAATCCATTACTATTCCCCTAATGAGGTAATGGTTTTGTAAACCAATACTATTCACTAATAAGATATTGGTTTTGTAACCCAGTACTAGGCCATAATGAGGTAATGGTTTTGTAACCGGAATGTATTCCCTAATGAGATAATGGTTTTGTAGCCTTCTATTCCGCAATGATGTAGTTGTTTAGTAACCTGGTACAATTCTCTAATGAGGTAATGGTTTCATAACGCAGTACTTAGCCCTAATGCGATAATGGTTTTGCAACCCTTTACTATTCCTTAATGAGTTAATGGTTATGTAACCCGATATTATTCACTAATGAGGTAATGGTTTTGTAACTCAGTACTATTCCTTAATGATGTAATGATTTTGTAACCCATTACTATTCCCAATTATTTGTAACCTGGAACTGTTCCCTAATGAGGCAATGGTTTAGTAACCAGGTACTATTCCCTAAAGAGGTAAATGTTTTGTAACTCAATACTATTCCCTAATGAGGGGGATGGTTTTGCCACCCGGTACTATTCCCTAATGAGGTAAAGTTTTTTTAACCTGGTAATATTCCCTAATGAAGGAATGGTTTTGTAACCCGGTACTATTCCCTAATGACTTAATAGTTTTGTAACCTGGTACTAGTTTCTAATGAGGTAATGGTTGTGTAACTCAGCACTATTCCCTAATGAGGTATTGGTTTTGTAATCCAGTACTATTCCCTAATGAGGTAATAGTTTCATAACAGTTTCATAACCCAGTACTTTTCCCAAATGTGGTAATGGTTTTGTAACCCATTACGATTTCCTAAGGAGGTAATGGTTTTGTAACCCAGTACTAGACCCTAATGAGGTAATGGTTCTATAAACCGGTACTATTCTTTAATGTGGTAATGGTTTTGTAACCCTGTACTATTCCCTAATGAGGTTATAGTTTTGCAACCAGGTACTAGTCTCTAATGATGTAATGGTTTTGTAACCCAGTATTATTCCCTATTGACTTATTGGTTTTGAAGTTCTGTACTATTCCCTAATGAGGTAATGGTTTTGTAACTAAGTACTATTCCCTAAACAGGTAATGGTTTTGTGACCTGGCACTAGTCCCTAATGAGGTAATGGTTTTGCAAGCCAGTACTATTCCTTAATGAGGTATTGGTTTTTGAATCTGGTACTATTCCCTAATGATGTTATGGTTTTGTAACCTGGTTTATTCCCTAATGAGGTCATTTATTCTTTATCCAGTACTATTCCCTAATGAGGTAGTGATTTTGTAACCCAGTACTATTCCCTAATGAGGTAATGGAATTGTAACTTGGTACTATTCCCTAAGGAGGTATTGATTTGTAACCCAGTACTACTTCTTAATGAGGTAATGGTTTCATAACCCGGTACTATTCCCTAATGAGGTAATGGTTTTGTAACCTGGTACTATTCCATAATGAGGTAATGCTTTTTAACCTGGTACTATTCCCCAATGATGTAATGGTTTTGTCCCCTTGTGCTATTCGCTAATGAGGTAATAGTTTTGTAACCGATTCCTATTCCCTAATTAGGTAATGGTTTAGTAACCCTGCACTATTCCCTAATGAGCTAATGGTTTTGTAACCCAGTACTATTCCCATAATGAGGTAATGGTTTTGTAAGCCGTACTCTTCCCTAATAAGGTAATTTTTTTAACCCGGTACTAGTCCCTAATGAGGTAATGGTTTTGTAACCCAGTACTATTCACTAATGAGGTATTGGTTTTGTAACCTGGTACTAGTCCCTAGTGAGGTAATGATTTTGTAACCTGCTACTATTCCCTAATGAGGTAATGTTTTTTTCACCCGGTACTATTCCCTAATGAGGTAATGGTTTTGTAATCAGCTTCTAGAGGTAATGGTTTTGTAACCCAGTACTATTCCCTAATGAGGTATTGGTTTTCGAATCCGGTACTATTCCCTAATGAGTTTATGGTTTTGTAACCCTGCACTATTTTCTAGTGAGCTAATGGTTTTGTCACCCAGTATTATTCCTCTAATGAGGTAATGGTTTTGTAACCCAGCATGATTCACTAATGCGGTATTGGTTTTTTAACTCGGTAGTAGGCCGTAATCAGTTAATCGTTTTGTAGCCCGGTTGTATTCCCTAATGAGATATTGGTTTTGTAGCCCATTACTATTCCTTAATGATGTAGTTGTTTCATAACCTGGTACAATTCTCTAAAGAAGTAATGGTTTCATAATGCAATACTAAGCCCTAGTGAGATAATGGTTTTGCAACCAGATACTATATCCAAATGAGGTGATGGTTTTGCCACCCGGTACTATTCCGTAATGAGGTAAAGTTTTTTTTTAACCCTGTACTTTTCCCTAATGAGGTAATAGTTTTGTAACCCCGTACTTTTCACAAATGTGGTAATCATAACCCATTATGATTTCCTAAGGAGGTAATGGTCTTGTAAGCTAGTACTAAACCCTAATGAGGTAATGGTTCAATAAACCAGTACTATTCCTTAATGTCGTAATGGCTTTGTAACCCTGTACTATTCCCTAATGAGATAATAATTTTGTAACCTGGTACTAGTCTCTAATGATGTAATGGTTTTGTAACCCAGTATTATTCCCTAATGAGTTACTGGTTTTGTAATCCGGTACTATACCCTAATGAGGTAATGGTTTTCTAACCTGGTACTATTCCGTAATGAGGTAATGGTTTGTAACACGGTACTATTTCCTAATGACGTAATGGTTTTGTAGTCTGTAAATATTCCTTTATGAGGTAATGGTTTTATAATAGGGTTCTAGTCACTGATGAGGTAATGGTTTTGTAACCCAGTACTATTCCCTAATGAGGTATTGGTTTTTGAATCTGGTACTATTCCCTAATGATGTTATGGTTTTGTAACCTAGTTCTCTTCCCTAATGAGGTAATTTTTTTTTACCTAGTACTATTCCCTAATGAGCTAGTGATTTTGTAACCCAGTGCTATTTCCTTATGAGGTAATGGTTTTGTAACTCGGTCCTGTTCCCTAATGAGGCAATGACTTTGTAACCTGGTACTATTCCGTAATGAGAAAATAGTTTTGTAACACAGTATTATTCCCTAATGAGGTAATGGAGTTGTAAACTGGTACTATTCCCTATGGAGGTAATGATTTGTAAACTAGTACTACTTCTTAATGAGATAATGGCTTTGTAACGCTGTACTATTCTCTAATGAGGTAATTTTTTTTAACCTGGTACTATTCCATAATGAGGTAATGGTTTTGTAACCTGGTACTATTCCCCAATGATGTAATGGTTTTCTCCCCCTATTCTATTCCCTAATGAGGTAATGGTTTTGTAACCCAATAATATTCCCTAATCAGATAATAGTTTTGTAGCCCAGTACTATTCTCTAATTAGGTAATGGTTTCATAACCTGGTACTAGGCCCTAATGAGGTAATGGTTTTGTAACCCGGTATTATTCCCTAATGAGGTAATGGTTTTGTAATCCATTACTATTCCCTAAGGAGGTAACGGTTTTGTAACCCAGTACTAGATTCTAATGAGGTAATTTTTTTATAACATGGTATTATTACTAAATGAAGTAATGATTTTTTAACCCGGTACTATTCCCATAGCCAGCTTTAGGCACCAGCGAACCCTGCAGTCGCTGGGGGCCCCCTGGTCCTGGGGGGCCCTAACCACTGCAATGTTATCTTGTTATTTGGTAACATGTCTGCTAAACCAGCAAAAGCTAATACAGCAAGCTTGAATACTTAATAAAGCAGGAAAGTAACAATAACTCTTATTTATTATCTCCTTCAAAATTCAAAGATCTTTAGTTACAGTAGCAATATTAGGTCAAGTAAGAAGCTTTACAATTTCATTAAATATTTTACCAATGAAAGAATGCCCCTGGCCTAGTTAAGCCCTGTTGGTGGACATCCTCTTCACTAAAATTAACATTGCCAGCTTTAGGTACCTCCAATAGCTGTGGCTAAAGGAGGCCTCTTAAACATCATTGGCTGTGTGGGGGCCCCACAAACGCTGCTGTTGGTTGGGGAAAAATTAGGAGAAAAAATGTATTAATTTTCAATTACACCCTTTAACCTTAACAAGACTGTGATATGACCCTGCTAGGGCAAAGCTGTAATGAACATAAGCAAAGTAAGTACTAGAGAAATCAGCAACCCAGGATGAACGATCACAGTGTAAACCTTGGAGTTTAGGAAGAGCTGATGCTTCTAATCTTCAGGGATGGTCTCTTTTTCAAGGTTTTTATACATACTGGCAGAACAATTGATACTATAACTCTCAACGTCTTTGTTGAAGAATTCTGTTCAGTGATAAAAATGATAGCATAATAAAGTCTTAAAATGAAGAACACATTTTAAATATTATTCTGATTCACTTAAAAGTTACTAGACTAACACATTTTGCATCAACATGCATTTTTAGACAATAAGTATAAAAATCTGATGACTGGATTTATTGTGACAGAGCAAAATTCTGAGGCAAAATCAGGAATATCTGTGAAATCAGGGATAGTGATAGGGATTTATTTACTACTCAGTGAGGTAAATAAAAATGACTTATTCCTGCTGCTGTTTGATGACTGCTAAACACCACTCACTGATCTTGTGTAGCAGTACTAGTGTACAAAATATTTGCTGAAATAAGTACAAAACTATCATTGCTGTGATGTGTGTGTGTGTGTGTGTGTGTGTGTGTGTGTGTGTGTGTGTGTGTGTGTGTGTGTGTGTGCGCGTGTGTGCAAAATATCACTTATTTTTATCAATGCATACATCCAATAATGCTGGGACATGCATATTATTCTTCTGGGTATCAATAAAAAAATGTAGCTAGCAAGTGATTATATTTCAAAAGTAAGACTTAAAATATGTCACAGAGCATTCAGACACTTAGATTGTCTAGGAATCTGGTGCCCCCCACTCCCCAGACTGTATAAATGGATACAGGATAAATGGATACAGGGGGATCCCTTAATCATCCTTGACTGTGTGGACCCTAAAAAAGCTGTTTTTGGTTGAGGAAAAACAAGGAAAAAATGCTTTCATTTTCTGATTGCACTTTTTAGCCTGAATGGAGTTGTGATATAACCCTGTTAGGATAAAACTGATAATGACCTCTGCCCTCAACCACAAACATTCTAAAACATCCCTGCTCAGATGTTTGTGTACAGAAATTTCCCATAGGTTATGTGGGGGCTGGGAATTGTGTAGTCATCCTTTCCCTTTCTTTGTATACCTCTGAGGTCTGTTAGAAAAGTCAAGTTACTTTGGCTCCTGTAGGGGCAGTGTACTGCCTGGTAGCAGCAAAGTTGAATACATTATTGCAATCATTATTTATTTTCACTTTCCTCACAATCAAACATGAGGCACATATACAGCTGGTTGCCTTTGGGTGGTTAGGATTGAGGAGTAAGTAGGCATGCTATGTATATGTATTTCAACAGTCACGTGAAATACATGACTGTGGCTATTTGAACCTCTGCTTTCATTCCAGTCTAACACCAGAGGGTTGCATAGGCAGTGACTGTCTTTTTGGGTGAATTAGGGAGGCAGGCAGTATTCTCATACAGGATCTGTGTATTTTCACAACAATTGACTCGCTAATTTATTTTGAGCTACTATTTTTGTCAGCTTTGAATTTTAAGCCTTGGGTACAACTTACGTCTTCACTAAAAGAAAAAAATAAGACTGAAATTTTTTTCTTACTCGAGATTTTTGTTTAGACCACTTTTGGATTAAAAGGTTGGGAACTGCTCTGAAATGCAACCCAGAGCATCTACAACCCCTATGGCTTCTGGGGGCATTGGCTTAATTGAATTATTTCCTAAATGGTTATTACTGTGCTGTCTTGATCAAGAAAATATATTGAAAAGATGCAAGGAAAACTAAAGCTGAACCACAACATTGAATTTCTTTCCTTAATCATAATTTCTGTTCAAGCCATCACTGGGTAAAAAGAAAAAAATACTTAAAAAGCACTTTTGAGTATATATAAAGTTACAGCTTCTTGAAAAAGCTGAAGAAAAAAAATAAAATGTAAGAAATGGAAGAAAAAAAGTAATGTGCATAATGTGGGAAGCCCAAATTGGGGGAAACAGAGGGGAGCTCTGGAGGATGTTTTTTCTTTTCTTGCGGGGACACAGTAAGCAGTGCCTGGGGCTCCACTGCACATTAGTTCAGCCTTGTACATAGAGTTGTTGTAATGTATCATTGTTACATGTAAATGTCTCTTTGTGAGATGGGCCAACATAGTGTAGTATGTAGGCCTGTTGTAATAACATAATTGTAGCTACAGGTCAGTCTGTGGGTACTACTCCTAAAGCCTGCAGCATGAACTAAAAGGAAGGGATGGCAGTGACAGGGTGATACTTAGACTGTAAGTGGCCAGGGGGCCCCCAACTTGACATTTGCTGGGGGCCCCCAAAATGCTAACACCGGCCCTGACTATTCCCTAATGAGGTATTGGTTTTGTGACCCAGTACTCTTCCCTAGTGAGGTAATGGTTTTGTAACCTGCTACTATTCCCTAATGAGGTAATGTTTTTTTCACCCGGTACTATTCCGTAATGAGACAATTGTTTAGTACCCTGTACTATTCCTTAATGAGGTAATGGTTTTGTAACCAGGTCCTATTCCCTAATGAGGTAATGGTTTTGTAACCTGGTACTTATCCCTAATGAGGTAATGTTTTTGTAACCCAGTAGTATTCCCTAATGAGGTAATGGTTTTGTAACCTGGTATTATTCCCTAATCAGGTAATGTTTTTTTAACCCGGTACTATTCCCTAATGAGGTAATGGTTTTGTAACCCGGTACTATTCCCTAAAGAGGTAATGGTTTTGTAACCCAGTACTAGACCCTAATGAGGTAATGGTTCTATAGCCCATTTCTATTCCTTAATGAGGAAATGGTTTTGGATCCCGGTACCTTTCCCTAATGAGGTAATAGTTTTGTGACTGGTACTAGTCTCTAATGAGGTAATGCTTTTGTATCCCAGTACTATTCCCTAATGAGTTATTGGTTTTGTAATCCGGTCCTATTCTGTAATGAGGTAATGGTTTTCTAACCTGGTAGTATTCCGTATTGATGTAATGGTTTTGTCACCCGGTGCTATTACCAAATGAGGTAATGGTTTTGTAACCCATTAATATTCCCTAATGAAGTAATGGTTTTGTAACCCAGTACTATTCCCTAATGAGGTAATGGTTTTGTAACCTGGTACTAGTCCCTAATGAAGTAATGGTTTTGTAACCTGGTACTGTTCCCTAATAAGGTAATGGTTTTGTAACCCCATACTGTTACCTAATGAGCTAATGGTTTTGTAACATGGTACTATTCCCCTAATGAGGTAATTGCTTTGTAACCTGGTACTATTCCAAAATGAGGAAATAGTTTTGTTACACAGTGCTATTCCCTAATGAGGTAATGGAGTTGTAACCTGGTACTATTCCCTAAGGAGGTATTGATTTGTAGCTACTTCTTAATGAGGTAATGGCTTCGTAACCCGGTACTATTCCACAATGACATAATGGTTTTGTAACCCGGAAATATTCCCCAAAGAATTAATGGCTTTGTCCACCATGCTGTTCACTAATCAGGTAATAGTTTTGTAACCTATTACAACTCCCTAATTAGGTAATTGTTTAGTGACCCCCCCGCACTATTCCCTAATGGGCTAATGGTTTGGTAACACTGTACTATTCCCATAATGAGGTAATGATTCTGTAAGCCATACTATTCCTTAATGAGGTAATTTTTTTAATCCAGTACTAGTCCCTAATGAGGTAATTGTTTTGTAACCCAGTACTATTTACTAATGAGCTATTGGTTTTGTAACCCAGCACTAAGCCATAAGGAGGTAATAGTTTTGAAACCTGATAGTTTTCCCTATTGAGATAATGGTTTTGTAGCACATTACTATTCCCTAATGAGCTAGTGATTTCGTAACCTGGTACAATTCTCTAATGAGGTAATTGTTTCATAACCCAGAACTAAGCCCAAATGAGATAATGGTTTTGCACCAGTTACTATTCCCTAATGCGGTAATGGTTTTGTAACCCGGTATTATTACCTAATAAGGTAGTTGTTTTGTAACTTGGTACTATTCCCTAATGAGTTAATGATTTTTTAACCCATTGCTATTCCCAATGAGGCAATTATTTGTAACCCGGCACTATTCCCTAAAATATTAATGGTTGTGTAACCCGATACTATTCCCTAATGAGGTAAATGTTTTGCCACCTGGTACTATTCCCTAATGAGGTAATGATTTTTCACCCCAGTACTATTCCCTAATGAGGTATTAGTTTTGTCACCCGGTGCTATTCCCTAATGAGGTAATGGTTTTGTAACCCATTAATATTCTTTAATTACATAATGGTTTTGTAACCCTATACTATTCCCTAATGAGCTAATACCTTTGTAACCTGGTACAATTCCCTAATGAGATAATGGTTTTGTAAGTCATAGTATTACCTATTGAGGTCATGTTTTTTAACCCAGTATTAGTCCCTAATGAGGTAATGGTTTTGTAACCCTATACTACTCCCTAATGAGGTATTGGTTTTGTAACATGGTATTAGTCACTATTGACATAATGGTTTTGTAACCTGGTAGTATTCCCTAATGAGATAATGATTTTGTAACCCAGTACTATTCCCTAATGAAATAATGCTTTTGTATCATGGTACAATTCCCTAATGAGGGAATGTTTTTTTTTTTACCCAGTACTATTCCCTAATGAGGTAATGGTTTTGTAACCTGGTACTGTTCCCTAATGAGGTATTGGTTTTGTAATCCGATACTAGGCCCTAATGAGGTATTAGTTTTGTCACCCGGTGCTATTCCCTAATGAGGTAATGGTTTTGCAACCCAGTACTAGACCCTAATGACGTAATGATTTTATAACCCAGTACTATTCCTTAATGAAGTAATGACTTTTTAACATGGTACTATTCCTTAATGAGGTATTGGTTTTCTAATCCACTACTATTCTCTAATAAGAGAGTGAGTGAGGTAATGATTTTGTAATCTGCTACTATTTCCTAATGAGGTAATGATTTTCTAACATGGTACTAGTCTCTGATGAAGTAATGATTTTGTAAACCAGTACTATTCCCTAATGAGGTATTGGTTTTTGAATCTGGTACTATTCCCTAATGAAGTTATGGTTTTGTAATCCTGCACTATTTTCTAATGAGCTAATGGTTTTGTAACCTGGTACAATTCCTCTAACGAGCTAATGGTGTTGAAAGCCGTACTATTCCCTAATGAGGTAATGGTTTCTTAACCCAAAACTAGTCCCTAACGAGGTACTGGTTTTATAACCAAGTTCTAGTCCCTGATGAGGTAATGGTTTTGTAACCCAGTACTATTCCCTAATGAGGTATTGGTTTTTGAATCCGGTACTATTCGTAATGAGGTTATGGCTTTGTAACCCCACACAATTTTCTAATGAGCTAATGGTTTTGTAACCCAGTATTATTCCTCTAATGAGGTAATGATTTTGTAAGCCTTATTATTCCCTAATGAGGTAAAGTTTTTTTTAACCCGGTTCTAGTCCCTAATAAAGTAATGGTTTTATAACCCAGTACGATTCACTAATGCGGTATTTGTTTTGTAACCCGGTATTAGGCCGTAATGTGGTAATGGTTTTGTAGCCCAGTTGTATTCCCTAATAAGGGAATGGTTTTGTAGCCCTTTATTATTCCCTAATAATGTAGTTGTTTCATAACCTGGTACAATTCTCTAATGAGGTAATGGTTTCATAACGCAGTACTAAGCCCTAATGAGATAATGGTTTTGCAACCAGTTACTATTTCCAAAAGAGGTAATGGGTTTGAAATGCAGTATTATTCCCTAATGAGGTAATGGTTTTGTAACTCGGTACTATTCCCTAATGACGTAATGGTTTTGTAACCCATTACTATTCCCAATGAGGTAATTATTTGTAACCTGGAACAATTCCCGAATGAGGGAATGGTTTAGTAACCAGGTACTATTCCCTAAAGAGGTAAATGTTTTGTAACCCGATACTATTCCCTAATGAGGTGATGGTTTTGCCACCCGGTACTGTTCCCTAACGAATGAATGGTTTATAAACCCAGTACTATTCTCTAATAACTTAATAGTTTTGTAACCTGGTACTAGTTTCTAATGAGGTAATGGTTGTGTAACTCAGCACTATTCCCTAATAAGGTATTTTTTTTTAATCTGGTACTGTTCCCTTATGAGGTAATGGTTTTGCCAACTGGGACTATTCCCTAATGAGGTAATTTTTTTAACCCGGTACTATTCCCTAATGAGGTAATAGTTTTGTAACCCATTACGTTCCTAAATGTGGCAATGGTTTATAAACCATTACGATTACCTAAGGAGGTAATGGTTTTGTAACCCAGTACTAGACCCTAATGAGGTAATGGTTCTATAAACCGGTACTATTCCTTAATGTGGTAATGGCTTTGTAACCCTGTACTATTCCCTAATGAGGTTATAGTTTTGTAACCTGGTACTAGTCTCTAATGATGTAATGGTTTTGTAACCCAGTATTATTCCCTAATGAGTTACTGGTTTTGAAATTCGGTACTATTCCCTAATGAGGTAAAGGTTTTGTAACCTGGTGCTATTTTGTAATGAGGTAGTGGTTTCTAACATGGTACTATTTCCTTATGACATAATAGTTTTGTAGCCTGCTACTATTCCCTAGGGAGGTAATGGTTTTGTAACCGAGTACTATTCCCTAAACAGGTAATGGTTTTGTAACCTGGTACTAGTCCCTAATGAGGTAATGGTTTTGCAAGCCAGTACTATTCCTTAATGAGGTATTGGTTTTTGAATCTGGTACTATTCCCTAATGATGTTATGGTTTTGTAACCTGGTTCTATTCCCTAATGAGGTAATTTTTTTTTACCTAGTACTATTCCCTAATGAGGTAGTGATTTTATAACCCAGCACTATTCACTTATGAGGAAATGGTTTTGTAACCGAGTACTATTCCCTAATGAGGTAATGGAATTGTAACTTGATACTACTCCCTAAGGAGGTATTGATTTGTAACCCAGTACTACTTCTTAATGAGGTAATGGTTTCATAACCCAGTACTATTCCCTAATGAGGTAATGGTTTTGTAACCTGATACTGTTCCATAATGAGGTAATTTTTTTTTTATCTGGTACTATTCCCCAATGATGTAATGGTTTTCTCCCCTTGTGCTATTCACTAATGAGGTAATTGTTTTGTAACTGATTCCTATTCCCTAATTAGGTTATGGTTTAGTAACCCCGCACTATTCCCTAATGTGCTATGGTTTTGTAACCCAGTACTATTCCCATAATGAGGTAATGGTTTTGTAAGCCATACTCTTCCCTAATGAGGTAATTTTTTTAACCTGGTACTAGTCCCTAATGAGGTAGTGGTTTTGTAACCCAGTACTTTTCCTTCAGGAGGTATTGGTTTTGTAACCTGGTACTAGTCTCTAGTGAGGTAATGGTTTTGTAACCTGCTACTATTCCCTAATGAGGTAATGTTTTTTTCACCCGGTACTATTCCCTAATGAGGTAATGGTTTTGTAATTAGGTTCTAGTCCTTGATGAGGTAACGGTTTTGTAACCCAGTACTATTCCCTAATGAGGTAGTGGCTTTCGAATCTGGTACTATTCCCGAATAAGTTTATGTTGTTGTAACCCCGCACTATTTTCTAGTGAGCTATTGGTTTGTAACCCAGTACAATTCCTCTAATGAGATAATGGTTTTGTAATCCGTACTATTCCCTAATGAGGTAAAGTTTTTCTTAACCCTGTACTAGCCCCTAATGAGGTAATGGTTTTTTAACCCAGTATGATTCACAAATGCAGTATTGGTTTTGTAACTCGTAGTAGGCCGTAATGAGGTAATGGTTTTGCATTGCGGTTGTATTCCCTAATGAGATAATGGTTTTGTAGCCCATTACTATTCCTTAATGATGTAGTTGTTTCGTAACCTGTTACAATTCTCTAAAGAAGTAATGGTTTCATAACGCAGTACAAAGCCCTAATGAGATAATGGTTTTGCAACCAGTTACTATTCCCAAATGAGGTAATGGTTTTGTAACCCATTACTATTCCCAATGAGGTAATTATTTGTTACCTGGAACTATTCCGTAATGAGGGAATGGTTTAGTAACCAGGTACTATTCAATAAAGATTACCTCATTATGGAACAGTATCAGGTTACAAAACCATTACCTCATTAGGGAATAGTACCGGGTTATGAAACCATTACCTTATTAAGAAGTAGTACTGGGTTACAAATCAATACCTCCTTAGGGAGTAGTATCAAGTTACTTTTATTCTGCCTACATTGTATTAATAACTCTCTGTACCTAGATTGTCACTGCCAAATGTTGAATGTATATTTTGTTTGTTTTTTGTTCTTTTTTGGAGATTTTCTCCCCAGGACTCCATTGAAAATGGGTTCTTTATTGGCCCAATGGACTATCCTGGTAAACCAACTGCAATAAATAAATAAAAAATAAATAAATGTTTTGTTACCCAGTACTATTCCCTAATGAGGTGATGATTTTGCCACCCGGTGCTATTCCCTAATGAGGTAAAGTTTTTTTAACCCAGTACTATTCCTTAATGAGGTAATAGTTTTGTAACCCCGTACTTTTCCCAAATGTGGTAATGGTTTTGTAACCCATTATGATTTCCTAAGGAGGTAATGGTTTTGTAACCCAGTACTAGACCCTAATGAGGTAATGGTTCTATAAACCAGTACAATCCTTAATGTCATAATGGCTTTGTAACCCTGTACTATTCCCTAATGAGATAATAATTTTGTAACCTGGTACTAGTCTCTAATGATGTAATGGTTTTGTAACCCAGTATTATTCCCTAATGAGTTACTGGTTTTATAATCCGGTACTATACCCTAATGAGGTAATGGTTTTCTAACCTGGTACTATTCTGTAATGAGGTAATGGTTTGTAACACGGTACTATTTCCTAATGACGTAATGGTTTTGTAGCCCACAAATATTCCCTAATAAGGTAATGGTTTTGTAACCAGGTTCTAGGCCCTGATGAGGTAATGGTTTTGTAACCCAGTACTATTCCCTAATGAGGTATTGTTTTTTGAATCTGGTACTATTCCCTAATGAGGTTATGGTTTTGTAATCCCACACTATTTTCTAATGAGCTAATGGTTTTGTAACCCAGTACTATTCCTCTAATGAGGTAATGGTTTTGTAAGCCATACTATTCCCTAATGAGGTAAAGTTTTTTAACCCGGTACTAGTCCCTAATGAGGTAATGGTTTTGTAACCCAGTACGATTCACTAATGCGGTATTGGTTTTGTAACCCGGTACTAGGCTGTAATGTGGTCATGGTTTTGTACCCCGGTTGTATTCCCTAATAAGGTAATGGTTTTGTAGCCCTTTATTATTCCCTAATAATATAGTTGTTTCATAAACTGGTACAATTCTCTAATGAGGTAATGGTTTCATAAAGCAGTACTAAGCCCCAATGAGATAATGTTTTTGCAACCAGTTACTATTTCCAAAAGAGGTAATGGGTTTGAAATGCAGTATTATTCCCTAATGAGGTAATGGTTTTGTAACTCAGCACTATTCCCTAATGACGTAATGGTTTTGTAACCCATTACTATTCCCAGTGAGATAACTATTTGTAACCTGGAACTATTCCCGAATGAGGGAATGGTTTCGTAATCCATTACGTTCCTAAATGTGGCAATGGTTTATAAACCATTACGATTACCTAAGGAGGTAATGGTTTTGTAACCCAGTACTAGACCCTAATGAGGTAATGGTTCTATAACCCGGTACTATTCCTTAATGTGGTAATGGCTTTGTAACCCTGTACTATTCCCTAATGAGGTAATAGTTTTGTAACCTGGTACTAGTCTCTAATGAGGTAATGGTTTTGTAACCCAGTATTATTCCCTAATGAGTTATTGGTTTTGTAATCTGGTACTATTCCCTAATGAGGTAATGGTTTTGTAACCTGGTAAGATTTTGTAATAGGGTAGTGGTTTGTAACATGGTACTATTTCCTAATGACATAATGGTTTTGTAGCCTGCTACTATTCCCTAATGAGGTAATGGTTTTGTAACCGAGTACTATTCCCTAATGAGGTAATGGTTTTGTAACCTGGTACTGTTCCCTAATGAGGTAATGGTTTCGTAAGCCAGTACTATTCCTTAATGAGGTATTGTTTTTTGAATCTGGTACTATTCCCTAATTATGTTATGGTTTTGTAACCTGGTTCTATTCCCTAATGAGGTAATTTTTTTTTACCCAGTACTATTCCCTAATGAGGTAGTGATTTTGTAACCTAGTACTATTCCCTTATGAGGAAATGGTTTTGTAATCCAGTACTATTCCCTAATGAGGTAATGGAATTGTAACTTGGTACTATTCCCTAAGGAGGTATTGATTTGTAACCCAGTACTACTTCTTAATGAGGTAATGGTTTCATAACCCGGTACTATTCCCTAATGAGGTAATGGTTTTGTAACCTGGTACTATTCCATAATGAGGTAATTTTTTTTTAACCTGGTACTATTCCCCAATGATGTAATGGTTTTGTCCCCTTGTGCTATTCACTAATGAGGTAATTGTTTTGTAACCGATTCCTATTCCCTAATTAGGTAATGGTTTAGTAACCCCACACTATTCCCTAATGTGCTATGGTTTTGTAACCCAGTACTTTTCCCATAATGAGGTAATGGTTTTGTAACCCAGTACTTTTCCTTCAGGAGGTATTGGTTTTGTAACCTGGTACTAGTCCCTAGTGAGGTAATGGTTTTGTAACCTGCTACTATTCCCTAATGAGATAATGTTTTTTTCACCCGGTACTATTCCCTAATGAGGTAATGGTTTTGTAATTAGGTTCTAGTCCTTGATGAGGTAACGGTTTTGTAACCCAGTACTATTCCCTAATGAGGTATTGGCTTTCGAATCTGGTACTATTCCCGAATAAGTTTATGTTGTTGTAACCCCGTACTATTTTCTAGTGAGCTATTGGTTTGTAACCCAGTACAATTCCTCTAATGAGGTAATGGTTTTGTAAGCCATACTATTCCCTAATGAGGTAAAGTTTTTTTTAACCCGGTACTAGTCCCTAATGAGGTAATGGTTTTGTAACCCAGTATGATTCACTAATGCAGTATTGGTTTTGTAACTCAGTAATAGGCCATAATGAGGTAATGGTTTTGTAGCCCGGTTGTATTCCCTAATGAGATAATGGTTTTGTAGCCCATTACTATTCCTTAATGATGTAGTTGTTTCGTAACCTGGTACAATTCTCTAAAGAAGTAATGGTTTCATAACGCAGTACTAAGCCCTAATGAGATAATGGTTTTGCAACCAGTTACTATTCCCAAATGAGGTAATGGTTTTGTAACCCATTACTATTCCCAATGAGGTAATTATTTGTAACCTGGAACTATTCCGTAATGAGGCAATGGTTTAGTAACCAGGTACTATTCAATAAAGAGGTAAATGTTTTGTAACCCAATACTATTCCCTAATGAGGTGATGATTTTGCCACCCGGTACTATTCCCTAATGAGGTAAAGTTTTTTTAACCCAGTACTATTCCCTAATGAGGTAATAGTTTTGTAACCTGGTACTTTTCCCAAATGTGGTAATGGTTTTGTAACCCATTATGATTTCCTAAGGAGGTAATGGTTTTGTAACCCAGTACTAGACCCTAATGAGGTAATGGTTCTATAAACCAGTACTATTCCTTAATGTCATAATGGCTTTGTAACCCTGTACTATTCCCTAATGAGATAATAATTTTGTAAGCTGGTACTAGTCCCTAATGATGTAATGGTTTTGTAACCCAATATTCTTCCCTAATGAGGTACTGGTTTTATAATCCGCTACTTTACCCTAATGAAGTAATGGTTTTCTAACCTGGTACCTTTCTGTAATGAGGTAATGGTTTGTAGCATGGTACTATTTCCTAATGACATCATGGTTTTGTAGCCCTCAAATATTCCCTAATTAGGTAATGGTTTTGTAACCGGGTTCTAGTCCCTGATGAGGTAATGGTTTTGTAACCCAGTACTATTCCCTAATGAGGTACTGTTTTTTAAATCTGGCACTATTCCATAATGATGTTATGGTTTTGTAACCTTGTTCTATTCCCTAATGAGGTCATTTTTTTTTTCCCAGTACTATTCCCAAATGAGGTAGAGATTTTGTAATCCAGTACTATTCCCTTATGAGGTAATGGTTTTGTAACCCGGTCCGTATTCCCTAATGAGGTAATGACTTTGTAACCTGGTACTATTCCCTAATGAGGAAATAGTTTTGTAATGCAGTATTATTCCCTAATGAGGTAATGGAGTTGTTACTGGTACTATTCCCTTAGGAGGTGATGATTTGTAACCCAGTACTACTTCTTAATGAGGCAATGGCTTCGGAACGCAGTACTATTCTCTAATGAGGTAATTTTTTTTAACTGAGTATTATTCCATAATGAGGCAATGGTTTTGTAACCTGGTACTATTCCCCAATGATGCAATGGTTTTCCCACCTGTGCGATTGTCTATTGAGGTAATAGTTTTGTAACCTATTACTATTCCCTAATTAGATAATGGTTTAGTGACTCCGCACTACTCCATAATGAGATAATGGTTTTGTAACCCGGTACTATTCCCATAATGAGGTAATGGTTCTGTAACCCGGTACTATTTCTTAATGAGGTAATAGTTTTGTAACCCAGTACTAGTTTATAATGAGGTAATGGTTTTGTAACCTGGCAATATTCCATAATGAGGTATTGGTTTTATAATCCGGTACTATTCCCTAATGAGGTAATGGTTTAGCAACCCAGTACTATTCCCTAATGAGGTAATGGTTGTGTAACTTGGTACTGTTCCCTAATTAGGTACTGATTTTGTAATCTGGTACTAGGCCCTAATGAGGTATTAGGTTTTCACCCTGTGCTACTCCCTAATGAGGTTATGGTTTTGTAACCTTATTACTGTTCCTTAATGACGTAATGGTTTTGTAACCCCATATTTTTCCCTATTGAGCTAATAGTTTTGTAACCTTGTACAATTCCCCTAATGAGGTAATGGTTTGCTAAGCCATAGTATTCACGCTTTGACTTGTTTGCAAACAGACTTCAAGTTCTGGGTATTGGAGGAGGTTGAGCACCCAGAAAGAGGAGGGGATTGGGAGACACGTTTGGAATACAAGGAGATGATGTGGCAATTAAGGTTAGATGCTTGTGGTAGTAAAGGACTTAATGACCATATTTCCATTAGTCCAGCACTAAAAGTATTAGCAGGTGATCCTAAGAGACATGGTAAATGAAATTCAAACCTGCTATACATGCCACCTATTTATTTCATTTTATTTTATTTCACTTCAATTTATTTTATTTTTTCTATTGTATTTTATTCAATTAATTTATAAGGATTTCTTATTTTCAATGGTTTTTGATAGCTATATTTAGGTGGTGTATATATTCCCCTTGCCGGTATAGGTACCCCTTTTTGGTGTGTACACGTACACACACATACATTTTTACACTAATTTTTTATACACATTTTTTATACTATTTTTATATTAATTATCAATGTACAATTTCTAATACACGATTTTTTAATACAACTTATATGGATTTCATATACATTTTGAATATATAACAATCAATTTCATATCGATATTTATATAGATTTTACAAAGATGTTTTTAGATGTTCATATAGACGTTTATATATATATATATATATATATATATATATATATATATATATATGTATATTTTTTATATATATTTTTATAATATTTATTTTTAAGAATATATTTATTGTATATATTTTATTATTGAATACACTATATCTATTAATATTTATACATATACACAGGTTTATATATCCTATATATTTATATTTATATATTCTACATATTTATATATTTATATATATTTATATATATATATATATATATATATATATATATATATATATATATATATATATATATATATATTTTTTTTTACTACAACATATTGAATGTCTATTAATGAGTATTTGTGTAACAATATATATTTTTTATAAGCGAATGAACTGATCTATATTTACATATTTTTACACCATTTTTATATCTTATTACATTTATACAACACTATATTACATACTATAATCTATTAATAGTATTACTTCATTCCTTTGTTTACCAAACATTAACAGTTATTAAAAAGTTTTGCAACTATGTCCTATACTCAAGTTACGCATAGATGGTCTTGGTATGTTTGGATTTCACATCCGTGATTAGTGACTGTCGTAGGACTGTTTAGAAGTTTTGTACATATTTTTAGAACATCACATTGAGGATTTTTATAAATATGTTGCACTGCATTTTTTCTATGATTTTTTATATAAAGTTGTTTTGAGTTTCTTACGATTCATTGTGGACAGTCAACGTTGTTTTTTGCGTGTAATTTTTTACACGCTAAAGATATAAAACAACGTCAAGATCTTTTGTATGTGGTTGGTTTATTCCATGTATGTATTCATTGTATTTATTATCAATTTTATACACCTAGTGTCCTCTGTGGAATATGTATATAGTTGCACTAGTCTCGTGCATTTCATTCATTTATTCATTTTTCATTCATTCATTTTTTCAACTTTTTTCACCACTGTTAGTTTAATGTTCTTGTATTTTAAGTAACTACTTAGCCAGCCCCAGTCAAACAATGCAAACAGTTTCATATGACTTTTCATTCACCTTTAATTCATTTTGTAACGCTTATCATATTCAATTAATGACGATAGTGTTTTAGACCAATGAGAGAGATGTATTTGTTATAAAAGAATGAACTTGTCTGTGGAAGATGATTCTGAAGAAGTCTCAGTTTATGAGATGAAAGCGCTTAATCTTCTACTTGGTTTTATTTTTCAATTTTAAATTTGGTTCTTTTTAAATAAACAATCAGTATATTTTACTTCGTGGTGGTTTATCTACACTTTCGCAGCAACGTACTTTGTGGTGGTTTATCTACACTTTGCAGCAACGTATTTGGTGTAACTGGACAGCCTTTATTGTACCGGAGCAGCGTTGAACTTTTTTCTTGTGGTTTGGTGTGCTTTTGTGTTTTTGGTTACAAGCCATAGTATTCCCTATTGAGGTAATTTTTTTAACCCAGTACTAGTCCCTAATGAGGTAATGGTTTTGTAACCCTATACTATTCCCTAATGAGGTATTGGTTTTGTAACACGGTATTAGTCACTATTGAGGTAATGGTTCTGTAACCTGGTAGTATTCCCTAATAAGATAATGATTTTGTAACCCAGTACTATTCCCTAATGAAGTAATGGTTTTGTAACCTGGTACTATTCCCTAATGAGGTAATGGTTTTGTAACCTGGTACTAGTCCCTAATGAGGTAATGGTTTTGTAACCTGGTACTGTTCCCTAATGAGGTATTGGTTTTGTAATCCGGAACTAGGTCATAATGAGGTAAAGACTTTGTAACCCATTGCTATTCCCATTTGAGGTAATGGTTTTGTAACCTGATACTAGTCCCTGATGATGTATTGGTTTTGTAATCCGGTACTAGGCCCTAATGATGTGATGATTTGTAACACATTACTATTCCTTAATGCGGCAATGATTTTGTTACTCAGAACTACACCATAATGAGGTAATTTTTTTATCCCAGTTGTAGTCCCTAATGAAGAAATGTTTTTTGTAACGCAGTACTATTCCTTAATAAGTTAATGGTTTTGCTACCCAGTAGTATTACCTAATGAGGTAATAGTTTTGTAAACTGTTACTAGTACCTAATGAGGTAAAGGTTTTGTAACCCAGTACTATTCCCTAAAGAGGTAATGGTTTTGTAATGTCGTACAATTCCTTAATGAGCTAATGGTTTTGTAACATGGTACTATTCCCCTAATGAGGTAACAGTTATGTAAACCAGTACTATTCCC
Source organism: Protopterus annectens (assembly GCF_019279795.1). Lineage (NCBI taxonomy): Eukaryota > Metazoa > Chordata > Ceratodontiformes > Protopteridae > Protopterus > Protopterus annectens. The sequence continues at coordinate 1,151,789,037 of NC_056735.1, forward strand.
TAAAGAGGTAATTTTTTAACCTTGTACTATTCCCTAATGAGATAATGGTTTTGTTACCCAGTACTATTCCCTCATAAGGTATTGGTTTTGTAATCTGGTACTATTCCCTAATGAGGTAATGCTTTTGTAACCCTTTACTATTCCCTAATGAGGTATTGTTTTTTAACCTGGTACTATTCCCTAATGAAGTAATGGTTTTGTAACTGAGTAGTATTCCCTAATCAGATAATAGTTTTGTTGCCGAGTACTATTCTCTAATGAGTTAATGGTTTTGCAACCTTGTACAATTCTCTAATTAGGTAATGAGTTCATTACCTGGTACTAGGCCCTAACGAGGTAATGGCTTTGTAAACCGATATTATTCCCTAATCAGGTAATGGTTTTATAATCCAGTACTATTCCCAAATGAGGTAGTGGTTTTGTAACCCATTACTATTCCCTAAGGAGGTAAGGGATTTGTAACCCAGTAGTAGATCCTAATGAGGTAATTTTTTTATAACACGGTATTATTCCTTAATGAAGTAATGATTTTTTAACATGGTACTATTCCCTAATGAGGTATTAGTTTTGTAATCAGGTACTATTTTCTAATATGGTAATGGTTTTGTGACCCAGTACTCTTCTCTAGTGAGGTAATGGTTTTGTAACCTGCTACTATCCCCTAATGTAATGTTTTTTTCACCCGATACTATTCACTAATGAGGTAACGGTTTTGTAACCTGGTATTATTCCCTAATGAGGTAATGGTTTTGTAACCCAGAACTATTCCCTAATCAGGTAATGGTTTTGTAACCTGGTATTATTCCCTAATCAGGTAATGGTTTTGTAACCCAGTACTATTCCCAAATGCCGTAATGCTTTTGCAAACCATTACTATTCCCTAAGCAGGTAATGTTTTTTTTAACCCAGTACTATACTTTAATGAGGTAATGGTTCTATAGCCCATTACTATTCCTTAATGAGCTAATGGTTTTGGAACCCATTACTTTTCCCTAATTTGGTAATAGTTTTGTAACTGGTACTAGACTCTATTAAGGTAATGCTTTTGTAACCCAGTACTATTCCCTAATGACTTATTGGTTTTGTAATCCGGTCATAATGAGGGAATGGTTTTCTAACCTTGTAGTATTCCGTAATGATATAATGGTTTTCTCACCCGGTGCTGTTACCAAATGAGGTAATGATTTTGTAACCCATTAACATTCCCTAATGAAGTAATGGTTTTGTAACCTGGTGCTATTCCCTGATGAGGTAACGGTTTTGTAATCCAGTACTATTCCCTAATGAGGTAATGGTTTTGTAACCTGGTACTAGTCCCTAATGAGGTAATGGTTTTGTAACCTGGTACTGTTCCCTAATAAACTAATGGTTTTGTAACATGGTACTAGTCCCCTAATGAGGTAATTGCTTTGTAACCTGGTACTATTCCCTAATGAGAAAATAGTTTTGTAACACAGGACTATTCCCTAATGAGGTAATGGAGTTGTAACCTGGTACTATTCCCTAAGGAGGTAATGATTTGTAACCCAGTACTACTTCTAAATGAGGTAATGGCTTCGTAACCCGGTATTATTCTCTAATAAGGTAATGGTTTTGTAACCTGGTACTATTCCATAATGAGGTAATGGTTTTATAACCTGGAACTATTCCCAATGATGTAATTAATGGGTTTGTCCCCCTGTGCTATTCACTAATGAGGTAATAGTTTTGTAACCCATTACTACTCCCTAATTAGGTAATTGTTTAGTGACCCCGCACTATTCCCTAATGAGCTAATGGTTTTGTATCCTGGTACTATTTCCATAATGAGGTAATGATTATGTAAGCCATACTATTCCTTAATGAGGTAATTTTTTTTAACTCAGTAATAGTCCCTAAAGTGATAATGGTTTTTAACCCAGTACTATTCACTAATGAGGTATTGGATTTGTAACCCAGTACTAAGCCATAAGGAGGTAATAGTTTTGTAACCTGATAGTATATGATTATTGAGATAATGGTTTTGTAGCACATTACTATTCCTTAATGAGCTAGTGGTTTCATAACCTGGAACATTCTCTAATGAGGTAATTGTTTCATAACCCAGTCCTTAGCTCAAATGAGATAATGGTTTTGCACCCATTACTATTCCCTAATGAGGTAATGGTTTTGTAACCCGCTATTATTACCTAATTAGGTAATTGTTTTGTAAATTGGTACTATTCCCTAATGAGGTAATAGATTTGTAACCCATTGCTATTCCCAATGAGGTAATTATTTGTAACCCAGAACTATTCCCAAATGAGGCAATGGTTTAGTAACCCGGCACTATTCCCTAAAGTAATTATGGTTGTGTAACCTGATACTATTCCCTAATGAGGTAAATGTTTTGCCACCTGGTACTATTCCCTAATGAGATAATTTTTTTTTAATGTGGCAATATTCCTTAATGAAGGAATGGTTTTGTAACCCCGTACTATTTCTTAATGAGGTAATAGTTTTGTAACCCAGTACTAGTTTCTAATGAGGTAATGGTTTGTAACCCAGTACTATTCCCTAATGAGGTATTGGTTTTGTAATCTGGATTATTCCCTAATGAGGTAATGGTTTTGTAACCAGGTACTAGTCTTTAATGAGGTAATAGTATTGTAACCCGGTACTATTCCCTAATGAGGTAATTGTTTTGAAACATGTTACTATTCCCTAATCAAGTAATGGTTTAGTAACCCAGTACTATTACCTAATGAGGGAATGGTTTTGTAACTTGGTACTAGTCCCTAATGAGGTACTGGTTTTGTAACCTGGTACTAGTCCCTAATGAGGTAATGGTTTTTCAACCTGGTACTGTTCCCTAATGAGGTAATGCTTTTCTAACCCAGTACTATTCCCTAATGAGGTATTAGTTTTGTCACCCGGTGCTATTCCCTAATAAGTTAATGGTTTTGTAACCCATTAATATACGTTAATGACATAATGGTTTTGTAACCCCTTACTATTCCCTAATGAGCATCTTTCGAACATGGTACAATTCCCCTAATGAGGTAACGGTTTTGTAAGCCATAGTATTCACTATTGAGGTAATGTTTTTTTAACCTGGTATTAGTCCCTAATGAGGTAATGGTTTTGTAACCCTATACTACTCCCTAATGAGGTATTGGTTTTGTAACATGGTATTAGTCACCATTGACATAATGGCTTTGTATCCTGGTATTATTCTCCTAATGAGATAATGATTTTGTAACCCAGTACTATTCCCTAATGAAATAATGGTTTTGTAACATGGTACTCTTCCCTAATGAGAGAATGTTTTTTTTTAACCCAGTTCTACTCCCTAATGAGGTAATGGTTTTGCAACCTATTAATAGCCCCTAATGAGGTAATGCTTTTGTAACCTGGTACTGTTCCCTAATGAGGTAATGGATTTGTAACCTGGTACTAGGTCCTAATGAGGTATTGGTTTTGTAATCCAGTACTAGGCCCTAATGAGGGAATGTTTTTTTTAACCCAGTACTATTCCCTAATGAAGTAATAGTTTTGTAACCTGGTAATAGTCCCTAATGAGGTAATGCTTTTGTAACCTGGTACTGTTCCCTAATGAGGTAATGGATTTGTAACCTGGTACTAGGCCCTAATGAGGTATTGGTTTGTACTAGTCCCTAATGAGGTATTGGTTTTGTAATCCAGAACTAGGCCCTAATTATGTAATGATTTTGTAACCCGTTACTGTTCCCTAATGTGGTTATGGTTTTGTTACCCAGTACTATTCCCTAATGAGGTAATGGTTTTGTAATCTGAAATGATTCCCCTAATGAGGTAATAGTTTTGTAACCCAATACTATTCCCAAATGAGGTAATTTTTTTATCCCACTAGTAGTCCCTAATGAGGTATTGGTTTTGTAATCCAGTACTATTCCCTAATGAGGTAATGGTTTTGTTACCCAGTAGTATTCCCTAATGAGGTAAAGGTTTTGTAAACCAGTACTATTCCCTAATGAGGTAATGGTTTTATAACCTGGTACTAGTCCCTAATGAGGTATTGGTTTTGAATCCAGTACTAGGCCCTAATTATGTAATGGTTTTGTAACCCTTTACTATTCCCTGATGCCGTAATTGTTTTTGTTACTCAGTACTATTCACTAATGAGGTAATGGTTTTGTAACTGGAAACTATTCCTCTAATGAGGAAATGTTTTTTTTAACCCAGTACTATTCCTTAATGAGGTAATGGTTTTGAAACCTGGTAGTATTCCCTAATGAGGTAATAGTTTTGTAAACTGTTACTAGTCCCTAATGAGGTAATTATTTTTACAGTGTTTATTTTAAACTATAACACATTGATGTCTATAGGCTTGAACACTGAATGTTGTTGGAAAAGTATTATATGAATTGCTGTGTGTTACTTTAAAGTTGTATTTATTTATATAATTGTTTAGTTGTTTAATTGTTTATCTAATTGTAGCTGGGACTATATAAACTGTTTGTAAATTCTGTATGTTACTCCTTGAAGGCTAATTGTGGCCGAGGTGCTAGAGGAATAAATTCTGCTGTGTTTTTCATTTTGTGGTGAAACAATTCACCGTTTTTCTTCATTTGTGTTACCATTATCTGATTGTTGATGGCCAGTGACCCAGCGGTTAATATTCCACGGATGTTTAGAGAGGATAATGGGGGTTCCTCTCAGCGTACATTGGATGGCTTTTTGAGCTCAAATGTGGAGCGGGATAGAGACCGGTTTGATAGAAATACCAACAATGAAGATAGCTCTGCTACACCAATTTGGGAACGTATTTTAGCAGAGACTCGCAGTAAGTGGCTTACTAATCCTTTTGCCAGTATTGGTAAACATTCCTTGGACTATCCAGTTGAGGTAAAAACCTTGATTTTCAAGTTAAGTAATTTAATGAATAAAGAAATGGCTATCTACTACAACCATGCTAGTCTACAGAGATATTTAGATCTAGATATTGTGCCGCGGGGATTAAGAGCTATTAAATCCCCTTCTCAACCTTTTGATTTGACATCTTCGGAGGATAAAGTGTTTAAACAGAGGTGGGAAAAGGCTGCCCACCTTTGCTCTAGAGCATGGATCAACATTCTCATAGAGAGAGACATAATTAAACTTGCTGAGATTAAAAAAGACATTGCCAGTGTATGTACCAACTTAATGACTGTGTTGGAAAGAGGTCGCTTTGAATCTTGCTTGTGTGACATTCAAGAAAAGCTTAATGTGTATGAAAAGAAATTGCTTCAGCAGAAAATGCATAAAATTCATAGAGATCTTCGTGATTTTGAAAAAGGAACTGCCTTCTTTAGTCCATCCAACCGAAGGTCACGCTCTAAAGTCTGCTTCCAGGAAGGGGCGGGCATTTCGAGAGAGAGAGAGAGATATGTTAGTGATAACAGTATGGAAGTGTCTTCTAGAGAGAATGGTAGATGTGATAGTGTAATTGAAGATTCTAATAACTATCCATCTCTACCATCGCCAGTGAATGAGCGATATCTTTATGATAATTTTCGTCAACAGGGAGAAAATAGCCGACAACAGAAAAGAGGTTATCCGGAACGTGAACAACAGAGAGGGGGCCAACAATGGCAATGGCAGGACAACAAAAGGACTAAATGGTATTAACAGACAGTTTAATTGTAACAATGTAATGAATATATCTGGTTCTTCTATTAATGACTGTTTTGTTAATGCTTTAAGTCATGGATTGAAGTTTGTACCCACTGTTATACCACAGCTATATGAATGTAAGTTAGAAGTGTATAGACTAGTGAGGAAATTACATTTATGGTATTATTTTGAACATCATGCTTGCAGTGCTGTGAACGATGCGGGTCATGACAATACCTATAGTACTGAGGAATATATGACTGATGGAGATTCATTTGATTCTTTTATTTCTTGTAATAGTGATTTAAATGCATATTGTCCTATAGACACTTCTGCTGTGACTATCAAGAGTAATTTTATGCCACCTTTCACGCATGAAGGAATTAAAATGTTTCATTCTATGATTGAATTTGAACTTGAAATGCTATTTAAAAGTTTTAGTTTGAAAGATATTAAGTATAATTTGTCTAAACAAGAATGGTTGGCTTTATCTGGTTTTTCTAAACAAAAAGAATTTGTGATTAAATCTTCGGATAAAGGTAATAAAATAGTAATAATGCATTATACACAATATTTAAGAATGTGTCTTGAACTATTAGAGGACAAGACAGTATACCAACTTGTGAATATGAGTGTTATTGAACAAGCCAAGAAAAATTATGTATTACTAATCCAGAGGGGCTTGAGACTGGGCTATTGGTCTGAGAATGATGTAGAGAAAAAATGAATGGGTGAAGTAACAGGTCCAGCTTATTTTTATTGTTTACCTAAAATCCATAAAGATAGTGTTAACCCACCGGGTTGGCCCATAGTCTCTGCTAGTAAATACTTCCTACATAATTTGGGTGTTGTTTTGCATGGTGTGTTGTTAAAAGAAGCTAAGCAACTTCCTTCTTACATCAAGGATTCTTTTGATTTTTTGAATAAGTTAAAAAATGTTGTATGGAAGAATAACATGTATTGGATAACACTTGTAAGAAGTCTTTATACCAACATTAAACACCCCCTTGGATTAGAAGCATTATCATGTCAGATGGGTAATAACCCACTTGCTCATTATGTTTTGGATTTAGTACAATTTTGTTTAGAGAATAACTTTTTTTACTTTGAAAATCAAGTTTATCACCAAATCCAGGGCACTGCCATGGGTGCTCCGTTTGCACCCATGCATGCCAATATTTTTATGGGTTTGGTAGAAAAAGAATGTATTTATAGTAAATCTTTTTTTAAACAACATGTGAAATTTTATTTTAGATATATAGATGATTTAATTTTTTTATGTGAGGATGGCAGTCATTTAGTATTAGATTTTGTAGAAGAAATTCAACTTAATAGATTTCAGATAGCCTTTGATGGTTTACAATTTGGATATCAGGTTTCCTTTTTGGATATTAATTTATGTGGAACAGTAGGAAAACATATTAGTACAAGTATACATAGAAAATTTGAAGCAGTAAATGAGTTTTTAATGGGCACTAGTTGCCATCCAAAACATACTATTGAATCATTGCCTTTTGGAGAATTTTTGAGAATTTCCAGACTTTGTAATGAAGAACAGGTGTTTATGAATGAATTAGAACAAACAAAGATAATGTTTAAGAATAGAAAATTTGATGCCAAAATAATTGATAATGATGTTCAAAAAATATTAAATATTAGATACGATATAAATAAGAAAGCAAACATTGCTAGAAGTAAAACTAATAATGGTGCTAATGTGAATAATTTATTTGTAGTTTCTACATACAATGTGTTAAGTGATAGTATCAAACAATATATTCTTCACTTTTGAGAATTCCTTAAGAGTTTTATTGAACTTGATGGTTTAACAAATAGAAAATTATTTTTTTCATATAATAGGGGGAGAAATATTAAAGACATGATAGTACATACTAAATTTCAGAGACCTGAGATTAAATTAAGTCAGCAAATTTCTATTAAAGGAACCAAGCCTTGTGGGAGATGCAGTGGGTGTTCTTATATAGTTAATTCCTTTTTATATATTAACAATATTCATTTTAGAACTAGTGGAGCCTATGACTGTAGGACGGAGGGGGTTGTTTATGCTATTAAATGAAATTGTAATAAGTTTTACATTGGGCAAACAAAAAGAATGTTTAAATTGTTAGAACATCTAAGAGATATTCAAGTGAATAGAATGGAGAGCCCTTTAGTTCTTCATTTTAATAAATGTCATGGTGGATATCCAGTGGGTTTGAAAGCCACTATTTTGGAACAAATTAAAATGGAATGTTTTGATAAAGAAGCATATAAGTTTATGCTTCTAAGAAAGGAAACGGTGTTTATTTTAAAATATAATACATTGATGCCTATAGGCTTGAACACAGAATGTTGTTGGAAAAGTATTATATGAATTGCTGTGTGTTACTTTAAAGTTGTATTTATTTATATAATTGTTTAATTGTTTAATTGTTTATTTAATTGGAGCTGGGACTATATAAACTGTTTTTAAATTCTGTATGTTACTCCTTGAAGGTTAATTGTGGCCGAGGTGCTAGAGGAATAAATTATTTTTCAGTGGCTGCTGTGTTTTTCGTTTTGTGGTGAAGCAATTCAGCATTTTTCTTCATTTGTGTTACCATTATCTAATTGTTTTGTAACCTGGTAGTATTCCTTAATGACATAAACGTTTTGTAACAAAGTACTTTTCCCTTGTGAAATAATGGTTTTGTAACCTGATACTATTCTTTAATGAGGTAATGGTTTTGTAACCCAATACTATTCCCTTATGAGGTAATGCTTCTATAACCTGGTACTAGTCCCTAATGAGGTAATGATTGTGCAACCTGGTACTGTTCCCTATTGAGGTAATGTTTTTTTTTAACTCCGTACTATTCCCTAATGAGATAATGTTTTTGTAACACGATACTATTCCCCTAATGAGGTAACAGTTATGTAACCCGGTACTATTCCCTAAAGAGGTAATTTTTTTAACCTTGTACTATTCCCTAATGAGGTAATGTTTTTTAAACCTGGTACTAGTCCCTAATGAGATAATGGTTTTGTTACCCAGTACTATTCCCTCATAAGGTATTGGTTTTCTAATCCGGTACTATCCCTTAATGAGGTAATGCTTTTGTAACCCATTACTATTCCCTAATGAGGTTTTTTTTTAACTTGGCACTATTCCCTAATGAAGTAATGGTTTTGTAACCCGGTACAATTCTGTAATGAGGTAATGCTTTTGTAACCTGGTACTAGGGACTAATGATGTTATGGTTTTGTAACCTGGTTCTATTCCCTAATGAGGTAATTTTTTTTCTTCATCCAGTTCTATTCCATAATAAAGTAGTGATTTTGTAACCCAATACTATTCCCTTATGAGGTAATGGTTTTGTAACCCGGTCCTATTCCCTAATAAGGTAATGACTTGTAACCTGATACTATTCCCTATTGAGGAAATGTTTTTTTAACCCAGTACTATTCCCTAATGAGGTAATGGAATTGTAACTTGGTACTATTCCCTAATGAGGAAATAGTTTTGCAACAGTACTATTCCCTAATAAGCTAATAGTTTTGTAACATGGTACTATTCCCCTAATGCAGTAATTGCTTTCTAACCTGGTACTATTCCCTAAGGAGGTAATGATTTGTAACCCAGTACTATTTCTGAATGAGCTAATGGTTTTGTAACCCAGTACTATTCCCATAATGAGGTAATGATTCTGTAAGCCATTCTATTCTTAATGAGGTAATTTTTTTAACCCAGTACTAGTCCCTAATGAGGTAATGGTTTTATAACCCAGTACTGTTCATTAATGAGGTATTGGTTTTGTAACCCAGTACTAAGGCATAAGGAGGTAATAGTTTTATAACCTGATAGTTTTCCCTATTGAGATAATGGTTTTGTAGCACATTACTATTTCCTAATGAGCTAGTGGTTTTGTAACCTGGTACAATTCTCTAATGAGGTAATTGTTTCATAACCCAGTTCTTAGCTCAAATGAGATAATGGTTTTGCATGCATTACTATTCCCTAATGAGGTAATGGTTTTGTAACCCGGTATTATTACCTAATAAGATACATTTTTTGTAACTTGGTACTATTCCCTTATGAGGTAAAGGTTTTGTAACCCATTGCTATTCCCAATGAGGTAATTATTTGCAACCCAGAACTATTCCGTAATGAGGCAATAGTTTAGTAACCCGGCACTATTTTCCTAAAGTATTAATATTTGTGTAACCCAATACTATTCCCTAATGAGTTAAATGATTTGCCACCCGGTACTATTCTTTAATGAGATAAAGTTTTTTTAACACGGCAATATTCCCTAATGAAGGAATGGTTTTGTAACCCGATATTATTTCTTAATGAGGTAATAGTTTGGTAACTCAGTACTAGTTTCTAATGAGGTAATGGTTTTGTAACCCAGCACTATTCCCTAATGAGGTATTTGTTTTGTAATCCGGTACTATTCCCTAATGAGGTAATTGTTTTGAAACATGGTACTATTCCCTAATGAAGTAATGGTTTAGTAATCTGGTATTAGTCCCTAATGAGGTAATGATTTTCAACCCGGTACTGTTCCCTAATGAGGTAATGCTTTTCTAACCCAGTACTATTCGCTGATGAGATATTAGTTTTGTCACCGGGTGCTATTCCCTAATGCGGTAATGGTCTTGTAACCCATTAATATTCCTTAATGACATAATAGTTTTGTAACCCCATACTATTCCCTAATGAGCTAATTCCTTTGTAACATGGTACAATTCCATAATTCCCCTAATGAGGTAACGGTTTTATAAGCCATAGTATTCACTATTGAGGTAATGTTTTTTTAACCTGGTATTAGTCCCTAATGATGTAATGGTTTAGTAACCCTATACTACTCCCTAACGAGGTATTGCTTTTGTAACATGGCATTAGTCACTATTGACATAATGGTTTTGTAACCTGGTAGTATTCCCTAATGAGATAATGATTTTGTAACCCAGTACTATTCCCTAATTAAGTAATGGTTTTGTAACCTGGTACTATTCCCTAATGAGGAAATGTTTTTTAATCCAGTACTATTCCCTAATGAGGTAATGGTTTTGTAACCTGGTAATAGTCCCTAATGAGGTAATGCTTTTGTAACTTAGTACTGTTCCCTAATGAGGTAATGGATTTGTAATCTGGTACTAGGCCCTAATGAGGTGTTGGTTTTGTTATCCAGTGCTAGGCACTAATGAGGTAAAGGTTTTGTAACCCATTACTACTCCCTAATGAGGTAATGGTTTTGTAACCTGATACTAGTCCCTAATGAGGTATTGGTTTTATAATCCGGTACTAGGCCCTAATGATGTAATGGTTTTGTAACCCATTACTATTCCCTAATGCGGTAATGGTTTTGTTACCCAGTAGAACTCCATAATGAGGTAATGGTTTTGTAACCTGAAACTATTCCCCTAATGAGGTAATGGTTTTGTAACCCAATACTATTCCCAAATGAGGTAATTTTTTTATCCCAGTAGTAGTCCCTAATGAGGAAATGTTTTTTGTAACCCGGTACTATTCCTTAATGAGGTAATGGTTTTGCTACACGGTAGTATTCCCTAATGAGGTATTGCTTTTGTAATCCAGTACTATTCCCTAATGAGGTAATGGTTTTGTTCCCAGGCAGCATTTCTTAATGAGGTAAAGGTTTTGTAACCCAGTACTATTCCCTAATGAGGTAATGGTTTTGTAACCTGGTACTAGTCCCTAATGAGGTATTCATTTTGTAATCTGGTACTAGGCCCTAATTATGTAATGGTTTTGTAACCCGTTACTATTCCCTAATGCGGTAATGGTTTTGTTACCCAGTACTATTCAATAATGTGGTAATGGTTTTGTAACCTAAAACTATTCCCCTAATGAGGAATTTTTTTGTAACCCAGTACTATTCCTTAATGAGGTAATGGTTTTGCAACCCAGTAGTATTCCCTAATGAGGTAATAGTTTTGTAAACTGTTACTAGTCCCTAATGAGGTAATTGTTTTGTAAACTGGTAGTATTCCCTAATGATGTAAAGGTTTTGTAACCCAGTACTTTTCCCTAGTGAAGTAATGGTTTTGTAACCTGATACTATTCTTTAATGAGGTAATGGCTTTGTAACCCAGTACTATTCCCTTATGGGGTAATGGTTCTGTAACCTGGTACTAGTCCCTAATGAGGCAATGTTTTTGTAACCTGGTACTGTTCCCTAATGAAGTAATGGTTTTGTAACTCCGTACTATTCTCTAATGAGCTAATGGTTTTGTAACATGATACTATTCCCCTAATGAGGTAACAGTTATGTAACCCGGTACTATTCCCTAAAGAGGTAATTTTTTTTAACCTTGTACTATTCCCTAATGAGGTAATTTTTTTTAACCTGGTACTAGTCCCTAATGAGATAATGGTTTTTACCCAGTACTATTCTCTCATAAGGTATTGGTTTTGTTATCCGGTACTATTCCCTAATGAGGTAATGCTTTTGTAACCCATTACTATTCCCTAATGAGGTATTTGTTTTTTAACCTGGTACTATTCCCTAATGAAGTAATGGTTTGGTAACCCAGTACAATTCTGTAATGAGGTAATGGTTTTGTAACCAGGTACTAGGCATTAATGATGTTATGGTTTTCTAACCTGGTTCTATTCCCTAATGAGGTAATTTTTTTCTTCATCCAGTACTATTTCCTAATGAGGTAGTGATTTTGTAACCCAATACTATTCCTTTATGAGGTAATAACTTTGTAACCTGATACTATTCCCTATTGAGGAAATGGTTTTGTAACTGAGTACTATTCCCTAATGAGGTAATGGAATTGTAACTTGGTACTATCCCTAAGGAGGTATTGATTTGTAACCCAGTACTACTTCTTAATGAGGTAATGGTTTCATAACCCGGTACTATTCCCAAATGATGTAATGGTTTTGTCCCCTTGTGCTATTCACTAATGAGGTAATAGTTTTGTAACCGATTCCTATTCCCTAATTAGGTAATGGTTTAGTAACCCCACACTATTCCCTAATGAGCTAATGGTTTTGTAACCCAGTACTATTCCCATAATGAGGTAATGGTTTTGTAAGCCATACTCTTCCCTAATGAGGTAATTTTTTTACCTGGTACTAGTCCCTAATGAGGTAATGGTTTTGTAACCAAGTACTATTCCCTAATGAGGTAATGGCTTTGTAACTGGATTCTAGTCCCTGATGAGGTAATGGTTTTGTAATCCAGTATTATTCCCTAATGAGGTATTGTTTTTTAAATCTTGTACTATTCCCTAATGAGGTTATGGTTTTGTAACCCCGCACTATTTTCTAGTGAGCTAATGGTTTTGTCACCCAGTACTATTCCTCTAATGAGGTAATGGTTTTGTAAGCCGTACTATTCCCTAATGAGGTAAAAAAAATTTTTAACCCGGTACTAGTCCCTAATAGGTTCATAGGTTCATAGGTAGGTACTAGGCTATCTGCCTGAGGGCATTTATAAGCTTAGCCAGAGTGTGTCAGCTTTCACCGCCCCATTGATTAATTAACTGAACCTCTGTCAAGAAGAGCCAATGAAATGATCCCAGGGGGGTATTTTCTGTTACCCATCCACTCGTCAAGGTTTCTCTTGAAGAGTGTTAGTGAGGGGCTCTGCCTAATGTAGTTAGGAATTTTGTTCCAAAGCATGGGGAGTCTCTGTGACAGGAATCTATCCCTCCAGCATGTTCTATTTATTGTTGTGGTGAGGTTTAGCTTACTGGAGCGAGTGGCTCGCAGTGACTTGGATTTCTTTAAGTGGAACATGTCCATCAATTCTGAGTTGGACATGGCTTTGTAAGTCAGGCAGTGATCACCACTGAGTAAGCAATATGCGACTGAGTACAGCTGGTGTTTTTCCAGTCGGGCTGCATAGGACATATGTTTAAGGCCAGTAATCCTCTTGGTGAGGTACTTTTGTGGTCTTTCCAGCTGTTGGAAGTGTCTTGTGAGGTGCATCCCAAATGGGGCATTGTAATCTATGATGGTTCTGATGAGTGACGAGTAGAGGGGCACTATAACCTCTTTATTTCTAGATGCGAACCCTTTAGTAATTAGATGGGCTATATAGAAGGATTTCCTAACTACTTTGGCAATATGATTGTCAAAGGAGAGATTACTATCTACCTGGGTCCCCAGATCTCTTATTACCTCTTCTGTATTAAGGGAGCTGCCACCTATGTGGTAATTCATGGGTGTTTTGTTTTTCCCAAATGGGGTGACTATGCATTTTTTGGCATTTAGCTTGAGACCATGACTTTGACATCAGGTGTCTGTCTCAGTAAGGTCCTTTTGCAGAATGTCCATGTCATTTAGAGAGTCAATTATGGCTCTCAGTTTGCAGACATTGGTGAACTTGGTTAGCCATAGTCCTTAGCCATAGTCCTCCTGTGTTTGCCTGTACTTCTGAGAAGTATATGCCGAACAGTAGGGGTCCCAGGACTGAACCTTGTGGGACACCACTTGTGACTGGTTTAGAGTCGGACTTGGAGCCCACTATTCTTACCATGTGAGTTCTGTCTGTAAGCCAGTTGGCAACCCATCTCATGATGTAGGGGTTTGTGTTCAGGCTGGTGAGTTTTTCTATAATTCCCCAGTGGGGAATGGTGTCAAAAGCCTTGGCGAGGTCAAGGTAGGCTGTGTGAACTACCTTACCCTCATCTATGGCCTTGGTGACTGTCTCAAAGAAGTCAACCAGGTTTAGTAGGCATGATCTGCCCTTAACAAAGTCAAACTGGGTCGGGTCAAGTGTTTGGAGGTTCCCAATGTCTTTGTTAATGAGTTCCATGACGATGAGGTAATGGTTTTGTAATCCAGTAGGATTCACTAATGCAGTACTGATTTTGTAACTTGGTACTAGGCCTTAATGAGGTAATTTTTTTTAGCCCGGTTGTATTCCCTAATGAGATAATGGTTTTGTAGCCCATTACTATTCCCTAATGATGTAGTTGTTTCGTAACCTGGTACAATTCTCTAATGAGGTAATGGTTTCATAACACAGTACTAAGCCCTAATGAGATAATGGTTTTGCAACCAGTTACTATTCCCAAATGAGGTAATGGTTTTGTAACCCGGTATTATTCCCTAATGAAGAAATGGTTTTGTAATTCATTACTATTCCCTAAAGATGTAATGGTTTTGTAACCCATTACTATTCCCAGTGAGGTAATTATTTGTAACCTGGAACTATTCCCTAATGAGGCAATGGTTTAGTAACCAGGTACTATTCACTAAAGAGGTAAATGTTTTGTAACCTGATGCTATTCCCTAATGCGGTGATGTTTTTTCCACCCGGTACTATACCCTAATGAGGTAATAGTTTTGTAACCCGGTACTTTTCCCAAATGAATTAATGGCTTTTGTAACCCATTACGATCTCCTAAGTAGGTAACGGTTTTCTAACCCAGTACTAGACCCTAATGAGGTAATGGTTCTATAAACCGGTACTATTCCCTAATATCGTCATGGCTTTGTAACCCTGTACTATTCCCTAATGAGCTAATAGTTTTGTAACATGGTAC
This sequence comes from Protopterus annectens, assembly GCF_019279795.1. NCBI lineage: Eukaryota > Metazoa > Chordata > Ceratodontiformes > Protopteridae > Protopterus > Protopterus annectens. The sequence continues at coordinate 1,151,804,145 of NC_056735.1, forward strand.
TATTCCATAATGAGGTAATGGTTTTTAACACTGTACTATTTCCTAGTGACGTAATGAGTTTGTAGCCCACAAATATTCCCTAATGAGATATTGGTTTTTGAATCTGGTATTATTCCTTTATGATGTTATGGTTTTATAACCTGGTTCTATTCTCTAATGAGGTAATTTTGTTTTACCCAGTACTATTCCCAAATGAGGTAGTGATATTGTAACCCAGTACTATTCCCTTATGAGGTAATGGTTTTGTAACCCAGTCCTATTCCCTAATGAGGTAATGACTTTGTAACCTGGTACTATTCCCTAATGATAAAATGGTTTTGTAACCCAGTACTATTCCCTAAAGAGGTATTGATTTGTAACCCAGTACTACTTCTTAAAGAGGTAATGGTTTCATAACCCGGTACTATTCTCTAATGAGGTAATGGTTTTGTCCCACTGTGCTATTTGGTAATGAGGTAATAGTTTTGTAACCTATTACTATTACCTAACTAGGTAATGGTTTAGTAACCCCGCACTATTCCCTAATGAGCTAATTGTTTTGTAACCCAGTACTATTCACTAATGAGGTATTGTTTTTTAACCTGGTACTAGGGCATAATGATGTAATGGTTTTGTAACCCGGTAGTATTCCCTAATGAGATAACAGTTTTGTAGCACGTTACTGTTGCCTAATGAGGTAGTGTTTTCGTAACCGGGTACAATTCTCTAATGAGGTAATTGTTTCATAACCCACTACTAAACGCTAATGAGATAATGGTTTTGCAAAGCTTTCCTATTCCCTAATGAGGTAATTTTTTGTAACCCGGTATTATTCCATAAAGAGGTAATGGTTTTGTAACTCATCTTTTTTCCTAATGAGGTAATGGTTTTGTAACCCATTACTATTCCCAATGAGGTAATTATTTGTAACCCAGAACTATTCCCTAATGAGACAATGGTTTAGTAACCTGGCACTATTCCCTAAAGTGTTAATGGTTTTGTAACCCGATACTATTCCCTAATGAGGTAATGTTTTTTTAACTGGGTAATATTCCCTAATGAAGGAATGGTTTTGTAACCCGGTACTATTTCTTAATGAGGTAATAGTTTTGTAACCTGGTACTAGTTTCTAATGAGGTAATGGTTTTGTAACCCAGCACTATTCCCTAATGAGGTAATTTTTTTAACACGGTACTATTCCCTTATAATGTAATGGTTTTGTTACCTGGTACTATTCCCTAATGAGGTAATAGTTTTGTAACCCAGTACTATTCCCTAATGAGGTAATGGTTTTGTAACCCACTTCTATTCCTTAATGAGGTAATTGTTTTGTAATCCGGTACTATTCCCAAAGGTGGTAATGGTTTTGTAACCCATTACTATTCCCTAAGGAGGTAATGGTTTTGTAACCCAGTACTAGACCCTAATGAGGTAATGGTTCTATAACCCGGTACTATTCCTTAATGAGGTAATGGTTTTGTAACCCAGTACTATTTACTAATGAGGTAATAGTTTTGTAACCTGGTACTAGTCTCTAATGATGTAATGGTTTTCTAACCCAGTACTATTCCCTAATGAGTTATTTGGTTTTATGATCCGGTACTATTTGGTAATGAGGTAATGTTTTTGTAAACCGGTACTATTCCGAAATGAGATAATGGTTTTGTAACATGGTACCATTCCCTTATGACATAATGGTTTTCTAACCCAGTACTATTCCCTAATGAGGTAATGGTTTTGCAACCTGATACTAGTCCCTAATGAGGTAATGGTTTTGTAAGCCAGGACTCTTCCCTAGTAAGGTATTAGTTTTTGAATCCAATACTATTCCCTAATGATGTTATAGTTATTTAACCTGGTTCTATTCCCTAATGAGGTATTTTTTTTTACACGGTACTATTCCCTAATGAGGTAATGGTTTTATTACCTGGTAATATTCCCAAATGAGGTAATAATTTTGTAACTCAATACTATTCCCTTATGAGGTAATGGTTTTGTAACCCTGTCCTATTCGTTAATGAAGCAATTGCTTTGTAATCTGGTACTATTCCCTAATGAGGAAATAATTTTGTAACACAGTACTATTCCCTAATGAGGTAATGGAGTTGTAACCTGGTACTATTCCCTAAGGAGGTAATGATTTGTATCACAGTACTACTTCTAAATGAGGTAATGGCTTCGTAACCCGGTATTATTCTCTAATAAGGTAATGGCTTCGTATCCTGGTACTATTCTGTAATGAGGTAATGGTTTTGTAACCCGGTGCAATTCCCATAATGAGGTAATGGTTTTGTAACTCAGCAATATTCCCTAATGAGGTAATGGTTTTCTAACCCTGTAGTATTCTTTAATGAGGTAATACTTTTGTAACCCGGTACTATTCCCTAATGAGGTAATTGTTTTGAAACTCAGTACTATTCCCTAATGAGGTAATGGTTTTTGAATCTGGTACTATTCCCTAATGATGTTATGGTTTTGTAACCTGGTTCTATTCCCTAATGAGGTAGTGATTTTGTAACCCAGTACTATTCCATTATGAGGTAATGGTTTTGTAACCCGGTCCTATTCCCTAATGAGGTAATGGCTTTGTAACCTGGTGCTATTCCCTACTGATAAAATAGTTTTGTAACCCAGTACTATTCCCTAATGAGGTAATGGAATTGTAACTTGGTACTATTCCCTAAGGAGGTATTGATCTGTAACCAGTACTACTTCTTAATGAGGTAATGGTTTCATAACCCGATACTATTCTCTAATAAGGTTTTGTACCCCTGTGCTATGCGCTAATGAGGTAATAGTTTTGTAACCCAGTACTATTCCCTAATGAGGTAATGGTTTTGTAACCCACTTCTATTCCTTAATGAGGTAATTGTTTTGTAATCCGGTACTATTCCCAAAGGTGGTAATGGTTTTGTAACCCATTACTATTCCCTAAGGAGGTAATGGTTTTGTAACCCAGTACTAGACCCTAATGAGGTAATGGTTCTATAACCTGGTACTATTCCTTAATGAGGTAATGGTTTTGTAACCCAGTACTATTTCCTAATGAGGTAATAGTTTTGTAACCTGGTACTAGTCTCTAATGAGACCCAATACTATTCCCTAATGATTGTTTAAAAGTAGCAGTGTCTCCAGTGAAAACGCCTTTATTATTGTTTTTATTATTGTTTTGTATCAATAAACTTGGCGTTAAGGTTTTGTCTTTTGCCGAGGATTTATTTTCATAACAGTTCACTTTTTATTGGTGTAGGCTGTTTTTGGTTGTGGGCTGTTTACACACGTACAGCTCGGATTTTGTGAAGGACTTGCACTACGAGGAGTCTGCATTTTTGTCTTTCAACTATTCCCTAATGAGTTATTTGGTTTTTTGATCCGGTACCATTTGGTAATGAGGTAATGTTTTTGTAACCCTGTCCTATTCGTTAATGAAGTAATTGCTTTGTAACCTGGTACTATTCCCTAATGAGGAAATAATTTTGTAACACAGTACTATTCCCTAATGAGGTAATGGAGTTGTAACCTGGTACTATTCCCTAAGGAGGTAATGATTTGTATCACAGTACTACTTCTTAATGAGGTAATGGTTTTGTTACCTAGTACTATTCCATAATGAAGTAATGCTTTTTTAAGCTGGTACTATTCCATAATGAGGTAATGTTTTTTTAACCTGGTACTATTCCCCAATGATGTAATGGTTTTGTCCCCCTTGCTATTCACTAATGAGGTAATAGTTTTGTAACTCATTACTATTCCCTAATTAGGTAATGGTTTAGTAACCCTGCACTATTCCGTAATGATATAATTGTTTTGTAACCCAGTAGTATTCCCTAATGAGATAACAGTTTTGTAGCAGGTTACTGTTGCCTAATGAGGTAATGTTTTCATAACCAGGTACAATTTTATAATGAGGTAATTGCTTCATAACACACTACGAAATGTTAATGAGATAATGGTTTTGCAACGTGTTCCTATTCCCTAATGTGTTAATTTTTTTGTAACCAGATATTATTCCCTAAAGATGTAATGGTTTTGTAACCCATTACTATTCCCAGTGAGGTAATTATTTGTAACCCAGAACTATTCCCTAATGAGACAATGGTTTAGTAACCTGGCACTATTCCCTAAAGTGTTAATGGTTTTGTAACCCGATACTATTCCCTAATGAGGTAAAGTTTTTTTAACAAGGTAATATTCCCTAATGAAGGAATGGTTTTGAAACCCGATACTATTTCTTAATGAGGTAATAGTTTTGTATCCTGGTACTAGTTTCTAATGACATTATTGGTATTGTAACCCACGTCTATTCCTTAATGAGGTAATTGTTTTGTAACCCGGTACTATTCCCAAAGGTGGTAATGGTTTTGTAACCCATTACTATTCCCTAAGGAGGTAATGGTTTTGTAACCCAGTACTAGACCCTAATGAGGTAATAGTTTTGTAACCTGGTACTAGTCTCTAATGATGTAATGGTTTTCTAACCCAGTACTATTCCCTAATGAGTTATTGGTTTTATAATCCGGTACTATTTGGTAATGAGGTAATGGTTTTGTAAACTGGTACTATTCTGTAATGAGATAATGGTTTTGTAACATGGTACTAGTCCCTTATGTCATAATGGTATTATAACCCAGTATTATAACCCAGTGCTATTCCATAATGAGGTAATGGTTTTGTAACCTTATACTAGTCCCTAATGAGGTAATGGTTTTGTAAGCCAGGACTCTTCCCTAGTGAGGTATTAGTTTTTGAATCCAGTACTATTCCCTAATGATGTTATAGTTTTGTAACCTGGTTCCATTCCCTAATGAGGTAATTTTTTTTTTATGCGGTACTATTCCCTAATGAGGTAATGGTTTTGTTACCTGGTAATATTACCTAATGAGGTAATGGTTTTGTTACCTGGTAATATTCCCTAATGAGGTAATGATTTTGTAACCCAGTACTATTCCCTTATGAGGTAATGGTTTTGTAACCCTGTTCTATTCCCCTAATGAAGTAATTGCTTTGTAACCTGGTACTATTCCCCTAATGAGGAAAAAATTTTGTAACACAGTACTATTCCCTAATGAGGTAATGGAGTTGTAACCTGGTACTATTCCCTAAGGAGGTAATGATTTGTATCACAGTACTACTTCTTAATGAGGTAATGATTTCATAACCCGGTACTATTCCCATAATGAGGAAGGGACTTGTTAGCACTCCATAGAGAAAATAATAATAATAATAAAAATAGAGGTAACTTTCAAAATTTAAACAGTGATGAACAGAAGGCTCTTAAGGAATTACAAACCAACAACAATATAGTCATAAGATCCGCCGATCAAGGCAGAGCAGTAGTGATTTTGGATAAAAATAAATATGAATTTAAGATGAAAGAACTTCTACAAGATGAAGCGACATATATATCATTAAATTCAATACAGTTAAATAAAGTTGTAAATGGTGTGCAGGATGAGATTGTGATTTGTTTTTATGTGAAGGCATAGATTTTGATTTATACAAGTATTTCCTAATAGAGACACCCACGATTCCTACGTTTAGGGGACTACCCAAAATACATAAAGACATTGAAAATCCACCAATGAGACCAATTGTATCCAGTAAAGGCTGGTTAACAGAAACAATATTAATATATATTGAGAAACATCTAAGAAATGTTGTAGATAAGACAGCTACAATAGTAAGGGATACTCAACATTTCATAGAAAGCCTAAGTGAGCATAGGTTTCAAGATAAAGAAGAAGAATCAGAATACATGGTAACGTTAGATGTGAGGTCTCTATTTACCTCCATACCGAATGACACTGGCATAGAATATGTTGTTGTGTCTTTCGGCTTTTTTCCCGGTTAGAGGTCGCCACAGCGGAACTCCGGTCCGCTAATGATTGGCAGTGGATTTTTACGTGCCGAGTTGCCAACCCTGACACACAACCTTCAATGAACGTACACCCATTCACGCATGTCTCCAGACAGAAGACGCTCTAGCTGAGAATCGAACGAGACAACGTCTTACTGTCAGGTGACAGCGCTACATATGAGACTCTATTTAATAGAAAGAGAGATACCCAGAGAATTGATAATAAGATGTGCTATGTTGATGGAAATAGTATTGAGAAATAATGTTTTTGTATACAATGAACAATATTATATACAACAGAGAGGAGTTGCCATGGGTACTCTCGTTGCCAACTCTTATGCCAACATAGTCATGGCATATTGGGAGTATACATACATTATTAGAACCATGTATTTTGGTAATAACATTCAATTCTATAGACGTTTTATAGACAACATCTATTTAATTTGGAAGGGAAGTATTGAGACACTTCAAGACTTTATTATGTACATAAATGGGACAACTGATTTTCTATCTTTCATAGGAATATGGTCTACTGACCAGATAGAGTTTCTAGATGTGCTGCTATTGAGAGAAGGGCAACACATAGAAACACAGTTATACAGGAAAGAATGCAGGAAGAATACATTGTTGCATCGCACCAGCATGCATCCACCCCATATTTATAAAAACATAGTTAAGGGCCAAATGTTGAGAGCATCTAGACTCACGAGCAATGACAACAAATATAAGAGTACTATAGACATGTTAAATAATGAGTTTCAAGAAAGAGGATATAAACAAAATGAGACAGTAATTTTGAAACAAGAAAATGATGTGAAAAGAGATACCATAGGGAAGCCATTCATACATAACAGAAATAATGAAGATAATATTCAAGTAAGAACAAGCAATAGAGAGAAGCTCAACAGAATAGTTATACCATACACCAATAACAATGAGGGAATTAGAGAAGATTTTCTAAGAAATTGGAATATTCTCACAGTTGATACCAAGATAGAACAAATAGGATCGAGGCTGAGCTACACCTACAGGAATACAAAACATTTGAAAAGATTGTTGTGTTATGAAAATACTAAACCAACAATAGACATCTCTGACAGGAAAGGTACCTTTTCATGCAGGTCATGCAATCAATGTATTTATATGTCAGGTAGAGATAATTTTATACACCCCACCACAGGGTGGAGATGTAATTTTAATTTTTATGCTGACTGCAAGAGTAGGGATGTGATATATATAGCTACCTGCACATGTAATAGCTTTTACGTAGGTAAGACCAACAGAACACTAAGTGAAAGAGTACGAGAACACATTTATGCAGTCAGTAAAGGAGACGAGAGCAATGCCATAGCGAAACACGTCCTTACCTTTGGTACCACACACAGCTTTAAATTTACTGTAGCAGAGATAGTCAAGAGAAATAGTAGGCTAGGAAACTATAGAAACTACACGGAACAAAGAGAAGCTAGGTGGATTATGAGGCTACAGGCAGACAAATCATCGGGCCTGAATGATAGGGTTTCTCTTAAGCCGTTCTTAGAAACTAGAGATTTTCAACATTAGACATAATGTTGATATACTAACAAATAGTTTCATTCCCAGTTTCGTTTTTAGTTTTGTTGAGTTGGATTTTCATGGAAATCAGATATCTACTAATGAATGTAGTTAGGCATTTTTTAGCTATATTTATGTACCTCAATGTGTGTACACATTGGTGTATCCATATATACTTTATATTTCTCATACATAACATATATTTTTGCATTTTTCTTGCATATATTTTAATGCATTTGTAGTATCGAAAAGTTTATTTATTGTTTTTATGTACAAATGACTAATTTGTCTCATTAGTTCTGAGTCTTTATAGACAGTTTTTGATGTTGTCTGATCAGTATATTTTATTATGATGTTATGGCATATGAAACAACTTGTGCTTTTATATTATACATACTATTTTTAGTTTTAGTATAGCACTAGCACTTTATGAGAAAGGATAATTCATTATTAACTCTTAATTGACAATAGACACTGATTGGCCAGACTTTTAATGAGTTCAGATTTAAATACCAGTGTTTGATTCTTTAGTTTACAGTCTGAAGAAGCATTTGTCATAAATGTGAAAGCGCTAACTGTTTTAATGGGTATTGACCGTTTGTTATTTTATATACTGATGCTTTATCTGAGATTCTATTAAATGGTTTACTTTTATTTGCTGTGAAGTGTTCTCATTGGAATTCATTGGATATATAACACAGTACTATTCCCTAATGAGGTAATGGAGTTGTAACCTGGTACTATTCCCTAAGAAGGTAATGATTTGTATCACAGTACTACTTCTTAATGAGGTAATGGCTTCGTATCCTGGTACTAATCTCTAATGAAGTAATGGTTTTGTAACCCTTTACTATTCCCATAATGAGGTAATGGTTCTATAAACCTGTACTATTTCTTAATGAGGTAATAGTTTTTTAACCCAGTACTAGTTTATAATGAGGTAATGGTTTTGTAACCCAGCAATATTCCCTAATTGAGGTATTGGTTTTCTAACCCTGTAGTATTCTTTAATGAGGTAATAGTTTTGTAACCCGGTACTATTCCCTAATGAGGTTATTGTTTTGAAACTCGGTACTATTCCCTAATGAGGTAATGGTTTTTGAATCTGGTACTATTCCCTAATGATGTTATGGTTTTGTAACTTGGTTCTATTCCCTAATGAGGTAATTTTTGTTTACTTAGTACTATAACTTAATGAGGTAGTGATTTTGTAACCCGGTACTATTCCATTATGAGGTAATGACTTTGTAACCTGGTGCTATTCCCTACTGATAAAATGGTTTTGTAACCCAGTACTATTCCCTAATTAGGTAATAGAATTGTAACTTGGTACTATTCCCTAAGGAGGTATTGATTTGTAACCCAGTACTACTTCCTAATGAGGTAGTGGTTTCATAACCCGAAACTATTCTCTAATGAAGTAATTTTTTTTAACCTGGTACTATTCCATAATGAAGTAATGTTTTTTTAACCTGGTACTATTCCCCAATGATGTAATGGTTTTGTCCCCTGTGCTATTCGCTAATGAGGTAATAGTTTTGTAACTTATTACTATTCCCTAATTAGGTAATGGTTTAGTAACCCCACACTATTCCGTAATGATATAATTGTTTTGTAACCCAGTACTATTCACTAATGAGGTATTGTTTTTTTAACCCGGTACTAGGCCATAATGATGTAATGGTTTTGTAACCCGGTAGTATTCCCTAATGAGATAATGGTTTTGTAGCACGTTACTGTTGCCTAATGAGGTAGTGTTTTTGTAAACTGGTACAATTCTATAATGAGGTACTTGTTTCATAACCCACTATGAAATGTTAATGAGATAATGGTTTTGCAATGCGTTCCTATTCCCTAATGTGTTAATTTTTTTGTAACCCGGTATTATTCCCTAAAGAGGTAATGGTTTTGTAACTCTGTATTTTTCTCTAATGAGGTATTGGTTTTGTAACCCATTACTATTCCCAATGAGGTAATTATTTGTAACCGGGAACTATTCCCTAATGAGACAATGGTTTAGTAACCCAGCACTATTCCCTAAAGTGTTAATGGTTTTGTAATCCGGTACTATTCCCTAATGAGGTAACGGTTTTATAACCTGGTACTATTGTTTAATGAGGTAATAGTTTTGTAACCCAGAAAAATTCCCTAATGAGGTAATGGTTTTGAAACCCTGTACTATTCCCTAATATGGTAATGGTTTAGTAACCCAGTACTATTCCCTAATGAGGTAATTTTTTTAACATAGTACTATTCCCTTATAACATAACTGTTTTGTTACCTGGTACTATTCCCTAATGAGGTAATAGTTTTGTAACCCAGTACTATTCCCTAATGAGGTAATGGTTTTGTAACCTTCTATTCCTTAATGAGGTAATTGTTTTGTAATCCGGTACTATTCCCAAAGGTGGTAATGGTTTTGTAACCCATTACTATTCCCTAAGGAGGTAATGGTTTTGTAACCCAGTACTAGACCCTAATGAGGTAATGGTTCTATAAACCGGTACTATTCCTTAATGTCGTAAGGGCTTTGTAACCCTGTACTATTCCCTAATGAGGTAATGGTTTTGCCACTCTGTACTATTTCCTAATGAGCTAAAGTTTTTTAACCCGGTAATATTCCCTAATGAAGGAATGGGTTTGTAACCTGGTACTATTCCCTAATGACTTAATAGATTTTTAACCCGGTACTAGTTACTAATGAGGTAATGGTTTTGTAACCCAGCACTATTCCCTAATGATGTATTGGTTTTGTAATCTGGTACTGTGCCCTAATTAGGTAATGTTTTTTAACCTGATGGTGGTGGTGCTGAGGTAGCGTTGTCACCTCACAGTAAGATGCTGTCCGGTTCGATTCACAGCTTGAGCGTCTTCTGCGTGGAGACATGCGTGAATGGGCGTACCTTCGTTGAAGGTTGTGCATCAGGCTTGGCAAGCCGGTACGTAAAAATCAACTGCCAATCATTAGTGGACCGGAGTTCTGCTGTGGCGACCCCTAACCGGGAAAAGCCAAAAGACACAAACAAACTATTCCCTAATGAGGTAATGATTTTGTAATCCAGTTCTATTCCCTAATGAGGTAATGGTTTTGTAATCTGGTACTATTGTCTAATGAGGTAATTGTTTTGTAACCTGGTACTATTCCGTAATGATGCACTGGTTTTGTTACCCGGTGCTATTCCCTAATGAGGTAATGTAGCTCATTAATATTCAAAATGAGGTAATGGTTTTATAACCCTGTACTATTCCCTAATGAGCTAAGTGTTTTGTAAGGAGGTAGCATTCCCCTAATGAGTTAATGGTTTTGTAAGCCTTACTATTCCCTAATGAGGTAATGTTTTTTAACCCGGTACTAGTCCCTAAGGAGGTAATGGTTTTGTAACCCATTAGTATTCCCTAATCAGACAATAGTTTTGTAGACCAGTACTATTCTCTAATGAGGTAATGGTTTCGCAACCTTGTACAATTCTCTAATTAGGTAATGGTTTCGTAACCTGGTACTAGGCCCAAATGAGGTAATGGTTTTGTAACCTGGTATTATTCCCTAATGAGGTAATGGTTTTGTAACCCATTACTATTCCCTAAGGAGGTAACGGTTTTGTAACCCAGTACTAGACCCTAATGAGGTAATGGTTTTATAACCCGGTACTATTCCTTAATGAAGTAATGATTTTTTAACCCGGTACTATTCCCTAATAAGGTTTTGGTTTTGTAATCCGGTACTATTCCCTGATGAGGTAATGGTTTTGTGACCCAGTACTCTTCCCTAATGAGGTAATGGTTTTGTAACCTGGTACTTGTCCCTAATGAGGTAATGGTTTTGTAACCTAGTACTAGTCCCTAGTGAGGTAATGGTTTTGCAACCTGGTACTAATCCCTGATGAGGAAATGGTTTTGCAACCCAGTACTATTCCCTAATGAATTATTGTTTTTTGAATCTGGTACTATTCCCTAACAAAGTTATGGTTTTGTAATCTAGCACTATTTTCTAATGAGCTAATTTTTTTTAACCCAGTACTAGGCCATAATGAGGTAATGGTTTTGTAACCCGGTTGTATTCCCTAATGAGATAATGGTTTTGTAGCCCATTACTATTCCCTAATGAAGTAGTTGTTTCGTAACCCGGTACAATTGTCTTATGAGGTAATGGTTTCATAACCCAGTACTAAGCCATAATGAGATAATGGTTTAGTAACCCAGTACTACTCCCTAATGAGGTAATGGTTTTGTAACCCAGTTCTATTCCCTAATGAGGTAATGGTGTTGTAACCTGGTACTATTCCCTAATGAGGTAAAGGTTTTATAACCCAGTACTATTCCCTAATGAGGTAATGGTTTTGTAACCCATTACTATTCCCAATGAAGTAATTATCTGTAACCTGGAACTGTTCCCTAATCAGGCAATGGTTTAGTAACCAGGTTCTATTCACTAAAGAGGTAAATGTTTTGTAACCCGATACTTTTCCCTAATGAGGTGATGGTTTTGCCACCTGGTACTATTCCCTAATGAGGTAAAGTTTTTTTAACCTGGTAATATTCCCTAATGAAGGAATTGTTTTGTAACCTGGTACTATTCCCTAATTACTTAATAGTTTTGTAACCTGGTACTAGTTTCTAATGAGGTAATGGTTTTGTAACCCAGCACTATTCCCTAATGTGGTATTGGTTTTGTAATCTGGTACTATTCCCTAATGAGGTAATGGTTTTGAAACATGGTACTATTTCCTGATCAAGTAATGGTTTAGTAACCCATTACTATTCTCTAATGATGGAATGGTTTTGTAACTTGGTACTAGTCCCTAATGAGGTACTGGTTTTGTAACCTGGTACTAGTCCCTAATGAGGTAATGTTTTTTCAACCTGGTACTGTTCCCTAATGAGGTAATGTTTTTCTAACCCAGTACTATTCCCTAATGAGGTATTAGTTTTGTCACCCGGTGCTATTCCCTAATGAGGTAATGGTTTTGTAACCCATTACTATTCCTTAATGACATAATGGTTTTGTAACCTCATACTATTCCCTAATGAACACCTTTGGAACATGGTACAATTCCCCTAATGAGGTAACGGTTTTGTAAGCCATAGTATTCACTATTGAGGTAATGTTTTTTTAACCTGGTATTAGTCCCTAATGATGTAATGGTTTAGTAACCCTATACTACTCCCTAACGAGGTATTGCTTTTGTAACATGGTATTAGTCACTATTGACATAATGGTTTTGTAACCTGGTAGTATTCCCTAATGAGATAATGATTTTGAACCCAGTACTATTGCATAATGAAATAATGGTTTTGTAACCTGGTACTCTTCCCTAATGAGGGAATGTTTTTTTTAACCCAGTACTATTCCCTAATGAGGTAATGGTTTTGTAACCTGGTACTTTTCCCTAATGAGGTAATGGATTTGTAACCTGGTACTTTTCCCTAATGAGGTAATGGATTTGTAACCTGGTACTAGGCCCTAATAAGGTATTGGTTTTATAATCCAATACTAGGCCGTAATAAGGTAAAGGTTTTGTAACCCATTACTATTCCCTAATGAGGTAATGGTTTTGTAAGCTGGTACTAGTCCCTAATGAGGTATTGGTTTTGTAATCTGGTACTAGGCCCTAATTATGTAATTATTTTGTAACCCCGTTACTATTCCCTAATGCGGTAATGGTTTTGTTACCCAGCACTATTCCTTAATGAGGTAATGTTTTTTTAATTGGAAATTATTCCCCTAATGAGGTTATAGTTTTGTAACCCAATACTATCACAAATCAGGCAATTATTTTATCCAAGTAGTAGTCCCTAATGAGGTATTGGTTTTCTAATCCAGTACTATTCCCTATTGAGGCAATGGTTTTGTTACCCGGTAGTATTCCCTAATGAGGTAAAGCTTTTGTAACCCAGTACTATTCCCTAAAGAGGTAATGGTTTTATAACCTGGTACTAGTCCCTAATGAGGTATTGGTTTTGTAATCCAGTACTAGGCCCTAATTATGTAATGGTTTTGTAACCCATTACTATTCCCTGATGCGGTAATGGTTTTGTTACTCAGTACTATTCAATAATGAGGTAATGGTTTTGTAACCTGAAACTATTCCGCTAATGAGGAAATGTTTTTTGTAACCCAGTACTATTCCTTAATGAGGTAATGGTTTTGCTACTTGGTAGTATTCCCTAATAAGGTAATAGTTTTTTAAACTGTTACTAGTCCCTAATGAGGTATTTGTTTTGTAACCTGGTAGTATTCCCTAATGAAATAAAGGTTTTGTAACCCAGTACTTTTCCCTTGTAAAGTAATGGTTTTATAACCTGATACTATTCTTTAATGAGGTAATAGTTTTTAACCCAGCACTATTCCCTAATGAGAAGATGCTTCTATAACCTGGTACTAGTCCTTAATGAGGTAATGATTTTGCAACTTGGTACTGTACCCTAATGAGGTAACTTTTTTTAACTCCTTACTATTCCCTAATGAGCTAATGGTTTTGTAACACGGTACTATTCCCCTAATGAGGTAACAGTTATGTAACCCGGTACTATTCCCTAAAGAGGTAATTTTTTTAACCTTGTACTATTCCCTAATGAGGTATTTTTTTAACCTGGTACTATTCCCTAATGAAGTAATGGTTTTGTAACCTGGTACAATTCTCTAATGAGGTAATGCTTTCATAACCTGGTACTAGGGACTAATGATGTTATGGTTTTGTAACCTGGTTCTATTCCATAATGAAGTAATTTTTTTCTTCATCCAGTTCTATTGCCTAATGAGGTAGTAATTTTGCAACCCAATACTATTCCCTTATGAGGTAATGGATTTGTAACCCGGTCCTATTCCCTAATGAGGTAATGACTTTGTAACCTGATACTATTCCCTATTGAGGAAATGGTTTTGTAACCCAGTACTATTCCCTAATGAGGTTATGGAATTGTAACTGGTACTATTCCCTAAGGAGGTAATGATTTGTAAGCCAGTACTATTTCTGAATGAGGTAATGGCTTCGTAACACGATACTATTCTCTAATGAGGTAATGGTTTTGTAACCTGGTACTATTCCATAATGAGGTAATGGTTTTGTAACCAGAACTATTCCCCAATGATGTAATGGTTTTGTTCCCCTGTGCTATTCACTAATGAGGTAATAGTTTTGTAACCCAGTACTACTCCCTAATTAGGTCATTGTTTAGTGATCTCGCACTATTCCCTAATGAGCTAATGGTTTTGTAACCTGGTACTATTCCCATAATGAGGTAATGATTCTGTAAGCCATACTATTCCTTAATGAGGCAACTTTTTTTAACCCAGTACTAGTCCCTAATGAGGTAATGGTTTTATAATCCAGTACTATTCCGTAATGAAATAATGGTTTTGTAACCTGGTACTATTCACTAATGAGGGAATGTTTTTCTTTAACCCAGTACTATTCCCTAATGAGGTAAGGCTTTTGTAACCTGGTAATAGTCCCTAATGAGGTAATGCTTTTGTAACCTAGTACTGTTCCCTAATGAGGTAATGGATTTGTAACCTGGTAGTAGGTCCTAATGAGGTATTGGTTTTGTAATCCAGTACTATGCCTTTATGAGGTAAAGGTTTTGTAACCCGTTACTATTCTCTAATGAGGTGATGGTTTTGTAACCTGGTACTAGTCCCTAATGAGGTATTGGTTTTGTAATCCAGTACTATACCTTAATTATGTAACTGTTTTGTAACCTGTTACTATTCCCTAATGCAGTAATGGTTTTGTTACCCAGTATTATTCCCTAATGAGGTAATGGTTTTGTAACCTGAAATTATTCCCCTAATGAGGTAATAGTTTTGTAACCCAATACTATTCCACAATGTGGTAATTTTATTTTAGCCCAGTAGTAGTCCCTAATGAGGAAATGCTTTTTGTAACCCACTACTATTCCTTAATGAGGTAATGGTTTTGTTACCCGGTAGTATTCCCTAATGAGGTAAAGGTTTTGTAATCCAGTACTATTCCCTAGTGAAGTAATGGTTTTGCAACCCGGTACTATTCCCTAATGAGGTATTGGTTTTGTAATCCAGTACTATTCCCTAATGAGGTATTGGTTTTGTAACCCAGTACTAAGGCATAAGGAGGTAATAGTTTTGTAACCTGATAGTATTCCCTATTAAGATAATGGTTTTGTAGCACATTACTATTCCCTAATGAGCTAGTGGTTTCGTAATCTGGTACAATTCTCCAATGAGGCAATTGTTTCATAACCCAGTACTAAGCTCAAATGAGATAATGGTTTTGCACGCTTTACTATTCCCTGATGAGGTAATGGTTTTGTAACCCGGTATTATTACCTAATAAGATAATTGTTTTGTAACTTGGTACTATTCCTGTATGAGGTAAAGGTTTTGTAACCCATTGCTATTCCCAATGAGGTAATTATTTGTAACCTGGAACTATTCCAGAATGAGGCAACGGTTTAATAACCTGGCACTATTTTCCTAAAGTATTAATAATTGTGTAATCCAATACTATTCCCTAATGAGTTAAATGATTTGCTGCCTGGTACTATTCTTTAATGAGATAAAGTTATTTTTAAGATGGCAATATTCCCTAATGAAGGAATGGTTTTGTAACCTGGTACTATTTCTTAATGAGGTAATAGTTTTGTAACCCAGTACTAGTTTCTAATGAGGTAATGGTTTTGTAACCCAGCACTATTCCCTAATGAGGTATTGGTTTTGTAATCCGGTACTATTCCCTAATGAGGTAATGGTTTTGTAACCCGGTACTATTCCTTAATGAGGTAATTGTTTTGAAACATGGTACTATTCCCTAATGAAGTAATGGTTTAGTAACCCAGTACTATTCTCTAAGGAGTTAATGGTTTTGTAACTTGGTACTAGTCCCTAAGGAAATACTGGTTTTGTAATCTGGTACTAGTCCCTAGAGAGGTAATGGTTTTCAACCCGCTACTGTTCCCTAATGAGGTAATGCTTTTCTAACCCAGTACTATTCCCTAATGAGGTATTAGTTTCATCACCCGGTGCTATTCCCTAATACATTAATGGTTTTGTAACCCATTAATATTCCTTAATGACATAATGGTTTTGTAGCCCCATACTATTCCCTAATGAGCTAATTCCTTTGTAACATAGTACGATTCCACAATTCTCCTAATGAGGTAATGGTTTTGTAAGCCTTAGTATTCCCTATTGAGGTAATGTTTTTTTTAACCTGGTATTAGTCCCTAATAAGTTAATGGTTTTGTAACCCTATACTACTCCCTAATGATGTATTGGTTTTGCAACATGGTATTAGTCACTATTGACATAATAGTTTTGTAACCTGGTAGTATTCCCTAATGAGATTATGATTTTGAAACCGAGTACTATTCCGTAATGAAATAATGGTTTTGTAACCTGGTACTATTCACTAATGAGGGAATGTTTTTCTTTAACCCAGTACTATTCCCTAATGAGGTAAGGCTTTTGTAACCTGGTAATAGTCCGTAATGAGGTAATGCTTTTGTAACCTAGTACTGTTCCCTAATGAGGTAATGGATTTGTAACCTGGTAGTAGGTCCTAATGAGGTATTGGTTTTGTAATCCAGTACTATGCCTTTATGAGGTAAAGGTTTTGTAACCCGTTACTATTCCCTAATGAGGTGATGGTTTTGTAACCTGGTATTAGTCCCTAATGAGGTATTGGTTTTGTAATCCGGTACTATACCTTAATTATGTAACTGTTTTGTAACCCGTTACTATTCCCTAATGCAGTAATGGTTTTGTTACCCAGTATTATTCCCTAATGAGGTAATGGTTTTGTAACCTGAAATTATTCCCCTGATGAGGTAATAGTTTTGTAACCCAATACTATTCCACAATGTGGTAATTTTATTTTAGCCCAGTAGTAGTTCCTAATGAGGAAATGCTTTTTGTAACCTACTACTATTCCTTAATGAGGTAATGGTTTTGTTACCCGGTAGTATTCCCTAATGAGGTAAAGGTTTTGTAATCCAGTACTATTCCCTAGTGAAGTAATGGTTTTGCAACCCGGTACTATTCCCTAATGAGGTATTGGTTTTGTAATCCAGTACTATGCCCTAATGAGGTAAAGGTTTTGTAACCCAGTACTATTCCCTAATGAGGTAATGGTTTTGTAACCTGGTACTAGTCCCTAATGAGGTATTCATTTTGTAATCTGGTACTAGGCCCTAATTATGTAATGGTTTTGTAACCCATTACTATTCCCTTATGTGGTAATGGTTTTGTTACTCTGTACTATTCAATAATGTGGTAATGGTTTTGTAAACCCCTTTGAGGAATTT
>NC_056735.1:1151822318-1151845105 GCF_019279795.1 Protopterus annectens
TTAAATGCTTTTACCTGTAAGGTTAATAAACACTAAGTAAGTAAATAAAATGAGTCTAGATATGGACAGAACCCCAGTGTGAATGTCATGCATATGTTTCTTGATGATGGTATAAATGTCAGTGTGCTTCTGTCAAATGGAAATCATGCACCCAAGCCATTGCCTTTATGCATTGCAATTTAAATAGTGGATGCAGTTTAGATGTGGCATCTGATTATGTACTAACAGACACATTTATATCTCCTCCTAATATTGTCACCCTGGAACACTTCTGTATTTACATCCCCAAAGCTTTCTAGTTTATTTTACTGGAGTAGCTGGAGGGAGATCAATAAATAGTAAACATTCTATTCTTATTAAAATATTTTATGAAAATATATGCTGGTTATTCTGGAAAGTGAGGGACTGTTTCTAAAAGAGATCAGGTAATCTGAATATAGAAAATTGTTTCATGTTGGTGATAGAAAGGTACCATATTATGTGTATGGATGCTAATATAGTATGTAAACATCATGTCCATGGCCCTGGCCTTCAGCACCTCCTACTGATTGTACATTTCTGTAGAAGTTTTCTTATGAATTCTGGCTGCAAATATTCTATTGTTTGGATAATTTGTTGCCTTGTGACAGGCTGTCATGAAGATGTCAAGTGAAGTTGATTTATTAGAATTAATTAATTTACAGTGTCAAAGACCCCTGCTTTTACTAGATTTCTTGTGCTGCAAAGGATTTAGTTGATTGTCAAGTGAATTTTACAAGGAGCTAAGAGCTTTTGGGAAAGAGAAGTTCTACTTATGCCCAGTTTGCATTGCTAGTAACACAGCAGATAGTATACTTGCTTTTGATGCAGAAGGCTGTGGGTTCTAATCCCTCAGTATGTAGATGGATTGCTGATATGGTACTATGTTGTACTTTAAAGGGGGTGGATGCTGCAGTCCTGTGTAGATTCTCCTTTGGAGGAGATAAGTTTCATCATTACTAGGTAATCAGTTTGCCATCTATTCCCTATTGCAATATTACTAGCTTATCATTTTTTTAATGTAACATGGGCAATTTATTCTTCAAGGGCAACAGGCACTTTATTTGTAGATGAAACAATGAAAGATAAAGTTGTTTGCTAGCAGCAACTTCATTAGTTACAGATCTCTTTAATATGGATTTAGATGACTTGCATAGATTGCGCATATTTACTGATATTGCTGGGTTGTAATGATAGAAGTTTCAGTAGACTTTGATGGAAATGTTCTGAATTGGGCAGTTTTGTCATTGTTGCTTTATATATTAAATGTTCAAAATAATAAATTAAAAACATGCTCTAACAAATGTGCTGTATTATATAAGGAATATAATTTAATACAATCAAGAAGGTGAATCAAAGAACACATGTATGTCTGCATGCTCCTAAATATGTGTGCAAGTGGCCTATGATTTGAAAAGAGCCCAAAGTTAAACTTTTATCCATCACTGGCCAGATGCATTTTCTTTGAATGTGAGTTTCAATGCTGTTTCAATGAATGTGAGTTTCAATGCTGTTTCAATGAATGTGAGTTTAAAGGGCAGAGACGTTTTAATGCTAAGTCTATTTTCATTGTGAGACTGTTTTCCTTTGTTTAGCAGATTTCTATTATCAGTGTTTGTGCCATAAAATTTTAAAATAAATATTTAAATGAAATCCATAATAGTAAATGTAGAAGTAAAGCATAGAGCAGTATGCACATTAGTGTTTATGGTAAATGGGGAGAAATGGCCGAGTAATGGGACACTGAAATGACTGTGGGGGGTCTGTGTATTGGGAGTTCCATTTGACCATGATTTTTGTGAGGGGGGGGGCTGCAAACTCAGACATTCCTGGCACAGACTCTAGCACAGACTCTTATTAAGTTGCTGGTTAAGTTATGTGTAGAATATTTGAACTGAACTGAAGCCCAAGGATGACAGCACTTTATATGTTTGAATGTAAATATATCTCCTTATTTTTCTCTAGATTTGCAGACCTAATGGTTCTTTTCTTCTGAGCTGAGAATTTTAAATTTGTAACTGAATAAGAAAATACATAGTTTGATGATTTTGTTTGGGCTGAACTGCCTATTGATATGCTATGTAACTGCAGTCAAAAAACCACAGTGTCAATTAAATTCAGTTTTATTTGACCCTAAATAGGTTATGAGACACTCATACTGGCCGACTTTTCAACCAACAGCCCTGATCCATCCATTCACAGCCCTCTTTTTTTTTTCCCCCATTTGTGCATAAGGCATCAGGTTGTCACTTCAGCAACAACCCTAGTGTCCTTAGCAAACTGAAATGATGATTAAAAATATAATTGAAATATAAAAGAAAAAATATATAATTGAAATAGATGCAAGGAAAAGAGAACATGTGAAAAATAATAAAAAATTAACTTATTTACATTTTAAGAGCGGTATGCACAGCAGCCAGTAACAAGTGATTGAACATGATTTTTAATTGGTCGTAGTTGTTTTAAAGTTTCCAGGTAACTCAATACTGTTTGTATATATTCATGTAGCTCTCCTTAATGTGAAAGTTTTACTAACAGCTGCATCTAGAAAGCTCATGTCATGGTTAATAATGCTGTAATTAAGAGTATATTGATGAATTGACATGATTCTGTATTTACAAGAGATATTTGTTAAAAATGTCATCATTAAATGTGTGACAGACCCTTTTAATGTGGAACATGCAGTTTAAATAAAGTACATTTGAGAGGTTTATGTTGGGTTGGAACTGGAAAGAAACTGACACTTTCATTACACAAAATAAGAAAATTGAAGCTGAGTAGCTGATTAAGAATTGTAGATGTCTTGGGGATGGTAACAAAGGCAGAGTTGCAAGAATAGATGGAGGATGGGGAAATAAGGTAAACGTTTTATTGCTTTGGAAAATGAGGTGGTTGATATCCTCACTGGCATGGATTTTATCCTGTGTAGTAGTTCCAGTTATACAGAATGTTTCTGGATTGGTAAGGAGCTTCTGTGATGGATGCCACATATGAGGTGAATGTTTTGTGCCTCTGAGTGCTTGAATGTGTTTTTTGATAATGC
Source organism: Protopterus annectens (assembly GCF_019279795.1). Lineage (NCBI taxonomy): Eukaryota > Metazoa > Chordata > Ceratodontiformes > Protopteridae > Protopterus > Protopterus annectens. The sequence continues at coordinate 1,151,825,380 of NC_056735.1, forward strand.
AGAGGTGAGTTATGGAAAAGGTGGTTGTATATGTGAGTTGATAGGAGCTTAATCAGTGACTGCTAATCATTTATGGTACCTAAGCATTTGGGAGTACATTTACCATTTGAAGTAAGAAATGTAGAATGCTTTGATGGTAGTATAGAGCTCATGTGATGAATGGTATGTCTGAGGTGAACATGCTGTGGCTTTAGGCGAGATTCTGACCTTTTTAATAGTGCATAGGAGCTAGCTGAGCAATAGCTAGGGAACAGGAGGTTTGCATATCAGGACCGATAGGAGCTTAATCAGTAGTTGGATTCATTCATTTATGGTTTTAGGCATTTAACATACAGAGTAAGAGATTCGGTTTTGAATTGTTTGAAGGCACCTATTGGAATGTGTAGCAGAGAGAATGAGCCAGGGAAAGGTTTGACACATTGGGCAATAATTTTATTTTGCTTTCTTGACTAAAAATGTGTTTTATGGCATAACCTGCTTTTTTGGCAAATATCAATGATGCATCTATCCAGAGGCTGAACTGTTGTTGCTAATGGTGTAAACTGTTTCATTAGGCTACTAAGCCAGAAGATAAAGCAAACCTACTGGCTGATTAAATTCAGCTTCAACTTTACCCTCTCTCCCCTTAACCTTCCCTCAGAAATACCATCTAATATAACCTCCCTGCTATCACTAGGAACAAGGTCCTTGAGGCCAAGAACACTGCATCAATGGGTCCAGACAGTATCTCAGTATGCCTTCTAAATAGCATGAAAGTGACCTGCCAGAGCCTCTGGAATTGCTATTTAACTATAGCTTCTAAACAAGCTTTTGCTGCATGAATGGAGAACAGAAAATTCATACCTCTGCACAAAGGTAGGCCGTCAGACCCTGGAAACTACAGACCCATAAGTCTCACTAGTCTTGTAAATCCATGAGAATTATCATGGAAATGATCAACAGTGATATAGTAAACCTCCAAACACTGGATCCAACCCAGTTTGGTTTCATCAAGGGCATATTATGCCTACTCAACCTGGTAGACTTCTTTGAGAAGGTCACCAAAGCAATGGATGAGGGAAAAATGGTTCAAACTGCCACCTGGCTAGGCATTTGACACAATACCCCACTCAGGCATTGCTGACAAACTCAAAAGGTTGGGTACAAACTCATACGTGGATAGCCAACTGGCTCAGACAGGACCCAGGAAGTTAGAACTGGGCAGCCACAGGCCAGTTACAAGTGGAGTCCCTCAGGGATCAGTCCTTGGACCACTCCTTTTTGGCATCTCTGAAGTCAAGGCCAATGTCTGGCTGATAAAATTTGCAGATGATTGCAAATTAGGAGCTGTCATTGAATCTCCAGGAGGGGCTGACACAGACTGGTGTCAGAGCCACGGACTAAAACTAAATGCCAAGAAATGCATGATAGTATCCTTCAGGAAGTCATCCACCCTGGTAACTATCATATTGACAACATACCCCTTAGAGTTGAGCCAGCAGTCAGGGACTTGGGAACATGCATGGATAGTAATCTAGCCTTTGACTATCATGTGTCTACAGTAGTGAGGAAATCCTATGCTGAGCAACTTATAAACAAAGGTATGGCATCTAAGTTCAAGGAAGTCATTGTTCCACTGTATTTGGCATTCAGAAGACCTGTCAACTAGAATACCCCTTTGGTATGTACTTAACTATGTCCTACCTCTCAACCTCTTAGAGCAAGAAATCTGGACAAAGGCATTTATAAAAGTGGGACAAAGGCCCAAAAGTAGGGGCAATTTTTAAATATTGCTCTTACAAACTTAGAAAGTTAGTAGAACAGGTTTTGTATTAGCATGACTTTACTGAAGGGTATGAAGTTGGAAACTCAAATGTCATTATTTTCTAACTTGTCTTTAGTGATTTGCCACTAATTTGCCAGAAAACCACAATTTTATGAAAAACAGACAAAAAATATGTGGAAAAATTGTGCAGTTGAGAGATATGCCAGGCATATCTAACTACTGGAACGTCCACAGAGGTTCCTCACTAAAAGAATACAGGGTTAAGTAAAATGTCCTATGCAGACTGCCTTAAGGTTCTATCCCAGTATTCTCTCTTACTTTTGAGGTGAAAGCTATTCCTGATATGCAGGGCATTGTCAGACCCCACTGTGCTGGACCTCCTGCATGTCCTAAAAACAAACAGTACCAGAATTACCTGTTCTAAAGACTTAAACCTTACCTGTGATATAAATTGGATCTACTGGAGAGACAGGTATGTATCCCAGAGATTACCCAGTCTCTTCAAGTGCTGTGTGCTGCACAAGAATTACCTGTTTCTTCTGCCATATCTACAGCAAAATCATATGCAACTGAATGTTCATTGATGTCTTTCCACACGTCAGAGCTTCTTAAGATGGTCTTTTCACAACCAACAAATGTAGTGTCCCACTTGACCGCTTACACCCCGGTAGTCAACTAACCAGACTGCGCCCCCCTTCCTGGATCCGCCACTGATAAGAATCACAAACAAAAAGGGCACTTGCTCACTAAAGATATTATATAAGTCAGCACTAAAAAATTAAAAGCACTACACTCTCAAAGTCCTCTTGAGTACCTTGTTCCCCATTGGCCCTTTTTTTTCAATTATAAAGGAATTCCCAATACCATTCTAGCATGTCCAAAAGTCAGTTGTCAATCTTCTCTCCGGTCCAGCTGGTGAATCTGGGAATCTTGAGGCAATGTTACAACTGCCTCATGTACACAACCCTCTCCTCCTCACAACAAATTCCAACACATGTGAGAGATGCATCCATATAGCCAAACTGGAGGCTAAGCTCTCTCAGCTCAGTAATGGCGTAACCAGTCAGGAGAAGGAAACTACACTCAGTACAATTCCAGTCTCACATAGACCTACCACGACAGCAAACCAAACACATAAACACACAAAAACATACTCGGAGGCTCTAAATAAAAATCTGCCTAAGCAGCAGAGACCTGCAAAGCAGACACCCAAGCAACCGCTACCCCAAAACAAAACACGTGCAGCACATAGCTCACAAAGCCAGTGTGCCGAACAGTCACAGCCCTTAAGGCTAAACAACACATCTGATACACTTGTAATAGGTGACTCTATGTCAGGCACACTGAGTCCCGCTCACCAGACTGAACAAGGAGAAGGTCACGGTGAGCTGCCTGTCGGGCTAGGATCCGCCATAACACAAGCACTCAGGTCACTCCAAGGCAAGTACAAATATGACTCTGTCATTTTCCATGCTGGTGTGAATGACCTGAGATGTACCTCCCTGGACTACATGAAAAGAGACATAGAGGAGCTCTCTTAGCATGTGGGCCAGGCGCGTACGACCCTGACCTTGAGTAGCATGTTACCCTCACCAAGAATGATGCCACAATATGAAGACAAGATGATCAGTTTCAACAATTGGCTTAAGTATTGGTGTCATTCAAAGGGGATCCAATGCCTGTCAGCCTGGGATGACATGCTCGACAAGCCACGATGCTTCGCTAGGGGCCGCTTGCACCTGTCACCCCTGGGCTTTCGGATATTGGCAAAGGCTCTTGCTACCCCCATAGTGCCTTTTTTAGGCAAGGCTCAAAAGACAAACCCACCTCCATAGGTATCACAAGGGATAAGAAACTAAGAGTAATGCTACTCAACACCAGAAGTCTAAACCTCAAGATGCACGCACTCAAAACTCTCCTTAGCATGGAGAACATCAATATCTGTGCAGTAACAGAAACCTGGTTCAAGGCTCCAGAGAGCACCCCAGCACTACCAGGTTATACCTCATACCATGCTTTTTGGCCCCAAAACTTGGACCGACCCACAAAAGGAGGGGGAGTATCAATATTCATCAAAGATACCCACACCTCCAGGTTGGTGGCACAGCACGAAGCATCAGAGACTATCCATGTGCAACTAACAGTGGGTAAAACTGCCTTCCAGTTTATAGCCTGCTACAGACCACCCTCCCTAACCCAGGAACCCCACTTGGCCTTCCTGAGAACACTGAAAAATATGAAGGTCTCTCCAAACACCATTATATTGGGTGACTTCAACTACCCAAACATAGTCTGTGAGCATTACTCTAGCTCCAACACCCTAGCCCAAAGGTTCCTAGAATTTATAAACTCAAATGCTATGGAACAACTTTTTACCACTCCCACAAGAGGGGAAAACATACTGGACCTGATCATCACCAACATGGGGACTCTATGCTCCAGACCAGAAGTGTATCCCTCACTGGTAAGATCAGACCATAAACTAATCTCACTGGATATTCACATCCCGACACCACCCCCTGCCCAGAAAACCACAGTGAAAAACTTCTCTAAAGCAAATTTCACACTCCTCAAAACTGAGGTGGAATCCTTCAAAGCCTCCGGGCCTGTGGAAAATACGGCCCAGACCACAGAATCCTTTATAAACGCATTCTATGAACACCTTCAGGAATGCATGGATCATGCGATCCCAAATAAAACCAAGACCCAATCCTCCAAAGGCAGACGTCCTGTCTGGTGGAGCCAGCCATAAACAAACTATACAATAGGAGGAGGAAGCTACTAAATGATAGAGCAAAATTCCAAAAAGGGAAGGCATCTCTGATCAGTATTAGCAAAAAACTCATAAAATCGTCTAAGGCCAGCTTCGAGAGAAAAATTGCACAGGACACTAAGGATAATCACAAGGCTTTCTTTAGTTATGTTAGGAACCTGGGTGGTAATTCCCAGATATGCTCAGAATTAGTCCAAAATGACAAAAAAATACACCGAACCCACAGACATTGCCAACATCCTAGCTGACAGGTTCAGCACAAACTCCCCTCCCCCTCCCCACCAAAAGTGCAAATATCTATCACAGAAGAGTGCTGCCCCCCTGACATCTCAGATGCTCAGGTAAGAGCCGCCCTCTCCAAAGCAAAAAACACAGCATCAATGTGACCAGACGGTGTCCCGGGCTGCATCCTACATGAACTCCAAGAAGAGCTAAACCCAAACATAAAACTACTGTTCAATCTCAGCCTTACTACAGGATATGTACCCAAAGAGTGGCGTACAGCAACTGTGGTCCCTCTCCACAAAGGTGGTGCCTCAACGGATCCTGGAAACTATCGCCCCATAAGCCTGACTAGCTTGGTCTGCAAAGCTATGGAAAGAATCATCATGGACCTCATAAATAAAGATATTGGGGACCTACAGACACTGGATCCTACCCAGTTTGGCTTTAAGGGCAGATCCTGCCTCTTAAACCTGGTCGATTTCTTTGAAACAGTCACCAAGGCCATTGACAAGGGGAAGGTGGTCCACACAGCCTACATGGACCTCGCACAAGCCTTCGATACAATACCCCACTCGGGCATTATAGATAAGCTCACCAGCTTAAATATAAACCCCTATGTCACTAGATGGGTTGCAAACTGGCTCAAGGACAGAACCCACATGGTTAGAATTGCTGGAGCCATGTCAGACTCCAAACCAGTTACAAGTGGCGTCCCACAAGGCTCAGTCCTGGGACCTATCTTGTTCGGTATATATTTCTCAGAGGTACAGGCCAACACGGAAGGACTGTGGCTGACCAGGTTCGCAGATGACTGCAAACTGGGCACCATAATCGACTCTCCAGCCGACACAAGCATCCTCCAAAAGGGCCTCATAGAAACAGACGACTGGTGCCAGAGCCATGGCCTGAAGCTATAGTCATCCCCTTTGGCAAAAACAAAGTGCCCACAAATTACCACATAGGTGGTAATCCATTAAGTACAGAAGAAGTAATTAGGGACCTGGGGACCCAAGTTGATAGCAATCTCTCATTTGACAACCACGTGGCCAAAGTGGTTAGAAAAACATTTTATATAGCCCACCTAATCATGAAGGGATTCACATCTAGATCAGGGGAGGTCAACGTGCCTCTTTACTCATCCCTCATCAGGCCCATAATTGAGTACAATGCCCCTTTTGGGATGTACCTTACCAGACACCTGCAGCAACTGGAAAGACCCCAAAAGTACCTCACCAAGAGGATCAAAGGGCTCAAACAGATGCCATATGCTGCCGGTTAAAGAAACTCCAGCTCTACTCAGTGGCATACCGCCTGTTCAGAGGCGATTTGTGCCTGACTTATAAAGCCATGTCCAACCCAGAATTAATGGACATGCTGCACCTCAGAAAATCCAAATCCCATTGAGCTACATGCTCGAGAGACTTGAACCTCAGCACCGAAATAAATAGGACATGCTGGAGGGACAGATTCATAACCCAGAGGCTGCCTTCACTCTGGAATAAAATCCCAGTCCAGGTTAGGCAGAGTCCCTCATTGACTCTCTTCAAGAGGAATCTTGATGAGTGGATGGGATCGTAGGTTTACCCCAGGTATCACTTCCGTGTCACTGTTAGACAGAGGCACAGTATACTAACCTCAAAAAAGGGCATAGCAAAATTAATTTAAAATGGGTGGCGAAAGCCATTCTGGCTAGGCTTATAAATGCCCTAGGGCAGATAGCCTAGTATGAACCTATGAGCCTATGAGCCTATGAATACCAGGTAGTACTTACATGTGAACACACTACTGGGGATTCCTATGAAGCAAGGCAGAAAAGCTAAGTTTAAAGATGGTGCCTTTCTACATCAGGTTTTTTTTTTTTCAATAATATTTCTTTGTTGTTTGTTTTCAATATACATCATTTCACAAGAGTAAACACAGGTGATATAAAACTGATACAACAACGATATTTTTAGAACATATTTACACTATTTACATGAATGCTTTCATATTTTGATAGTATGAAAAGAGATAACCGTTGTTTTCTCCAGGGTTAAAATATCAGGTTAGTATAGTGCTATATAATGTTATGCTTTTATTGTTTATGTTGTAAATGTCTTCCAAAATCAATTTTTTATGCAAGTATTATATTGAACATTTGTTCCCAATGTTTCAAAATATTGGGGTTTTTGTTTTGTCTGTTTATTATGTATTTGTGGGCTAATATATGTTTTATCGCTAGGTTCCTGAAGTTATTCCATGAGATTTTTAGATGGGGGTCAACCAGTTTGTAGCTATGTACAGTTTCATTAATAGGAAGATATTAATGGGGATGATTATTTGAGTTTTAGATAGGTTAATTGGAAGAATATATGTAGTATTGTGAATTCCCAAGTGGCGTTGATGATTGGTATCCCATCTTTTGTAGCTGTACTTTCCAGGGAGTTCCAAAGGTTTACATACATTACAGCTCAGAACATATGTAAATGTTCAGCAATCTCACATCTTTAATGTAGGCAAAATTACAGGAGTTCCTAGGGTTAAATTTATGTAGTCTAAGGCATGTATAATAAAGCATTATTGTATATCATGAGTTGGTAAATCTAACTTTTTTGAGAGTATGGTTTATTGTTAGGTTGATTGCTTGTAATATTTTATGGTTTTCTACCCGATGGTATTTTTCTTTCCAAAAAATTTGATAAGAGTATGTGTTCTTGAAATTTCAGGTCCTTGATCATTTTTATATGAATATATTTATAAATTTACTGTATTGTAGAATGGCTTGGCATAATGGAGTTACATTTCATTAAGTCATCTTTACTGATACTTAAATCCTGCTTAGGTAAACTTTATACACATTCTATGCTTTAATCTGTCTTAAGATCAACAAATGTAATGTTGGGAAGACCCAGTTGAACTTATTTAGGTAGTGGGACAGTTCAAATATGGAGTAAAAAGATCTCTTGTAGTGTTATATCAAATATAAGTGGGAATTTTTCAGGTCTAGTAACACAGTTTAGTATTAATAATTTTTAAGGTTAGATTTGATTTTTGTGAATAGGTTGTAACATCGCTGATGGGTTGAAGGAGATTTACTGACTTAAACAGATTTTTGTGTTACTATATAGAATTTTTTAATGCATTCAATAGGTTATATGCTTTGATGTTTTTATTACTTAAGAAGGTATTGATTTGGGATTTTATATTCAGGCTTTAAATTATGTTTAAAACTTATTTTTACCCAATGGGGTCCAGCTGGTTCCTAGCTTATTGTAATTTACAATTCTTAAATTCTAATGGCATTATGATTGAATAATAGTTTCCCGAGTTTTGGTAGGTCTAATCCACCTTTGTTTTCAGAGTCATCCAGTTTATCATATGATTCTGCTTTTTTTTTTGGTTTATATAAATTTAGCAAATTCAGTGTGAATTTGCTTGAAAGAGGTAGGTATTATTGATAACTGGGAGGACACAAAGATATATACAAAATCTGGGCAAGATATTAATTTTTATAGTGTGACTTTAGCTAATGGTAGTAATTTCAGATTTTTCCATCTTTTAGATCAAGTAGAATGTGATCTCAGCCTATTTTGATATCATTTAGAAAGTTTTATTAACAGAGAATGTAATTCCTAAATATTTAATATTTTCTTTAAGATTTTATTTGGCCTGTATCAATAGATTGCAGTGAGAAGGTTTAGGTTTTTAGCGGAAAATGTTTGTTTTTAGGTTTATTTTATAGTTTGAAATTAGTGTGTGAAATTTCCAGCAGCAGATAGTATTTTGCAGTGTATCTGTGGTTGGCGTTGTGCAATATTATGTTGGGTGCATCGGCAAAGGCTGACAGAGAAATTTTAATGTTGTATATTACTGGGTCATTATGATATACATTGTGTTTGATCAATTTTAAAATAGGGTTCTAGATATAGGTTAAACAATAAAAATGGAATAAGGACACCCCTTGATGTGTACCCATTTCTAAACATTCTATTAGATACCTTTTATTTATACATTATGTTGTGTATAGGAACATTGTATAGTGTTTGTAGGGTTAAAATAAATTCTTGGGGTATATATTAAAGTAAGGTGGATTTAAGAATAAAAATTTTGTGCATTCCTATCAAAGCCTTATGAGCATCCTAGTGGTACATATATTTTGGTTATTCTGGTTAGCATATAAGAGTGGGTAGTAACAGTGTTAGTGTATTGTCACTGGTTTGTCTAGATGTTAAAAAACTAAGATTATTTCCCTTTCCCTGAAATAATTACTCCATCCTTTATTTTTTCCAGTCCTATCCAGCCCAGGATAGATGTTAGAAATTTTAAAATATCATCAATATCTAGTAGAGTAATAGTATGGGTCATAACTGTCTGGGTTTGAGGATCTGCCTTTTCTTTGGGTATAAAGATAATTTTGGATGCATTAAAGTGTACATCATTAATTTTATTGTTTATTATATAGTTTAATACATGATATAATATTTGTGCAGCGATGAGATAAAATGTTTTGTATAATTCATGATAAGGCCATCTGGGCCAGGAGATTTATGTGATTTCAATTTTTTTTTGATTGTTGTTATTATTTATTTCTTCCATGTTTATTGGCTCTATTAATTTTTTAAGGTTGTTTCATCAATTATAAAGTAAAGTTTAGTTTTGTAGGAAGTCTGTACTGTTTTGATTTGTAGTGGTGTTTTGTTCTCCATAAATTTGTGGTATAAAATTTCAAAGTTTTGATAATGTCTTCAGTTTTTTGTGTAGATCTTATGCTTATAGATAATTCGAGAATTTGAGGAGTTGATTTAGACTGATTAATAATCCCCACTTGCCAGTGCTGCGTGGCGGGTGTCTGTATATGGTTATATATTTTGCAAGCATTTTAGTTTCGCAAACTGATGTGAAAGTGTGTTTGTGAACCAGAATAGGTCTTTCTGGCATTTCAATATTTCTGTTTCCAGTTTATGTGTTGCTAGTTTTTTAATCAGATCCTGTTCCAATAGTTTAGTTTTAGCCTCTAGTTGTTCTTCTTTGAGTTGTATTCTTTTTACCCATGGTAGAGGCGGCTTTCTGTAGAAGATACATCTTATCTGGGCTTTAGTTGCCACCATTCAATATCAGGAGGAGTGATTTTGTTTTATTAAATTGTCTAAGGACACTTTTAAGCATATCAACAGCACTACTTGATTATTTCCTTTTTGTTTTAAGGGTGGGGTTTAAGACCAAGTTATATCCCGATGTAGTAGAAGTTGGTTTTGGTGGTCTTGTTAATGTATAGGGTAATTTTAGAGTGGTCGATAGGTAACAGTATGTATAGATACTCTTGAGGTCAAGATTCATTAGTGCTTCTGAAATTAGAAAAAGTCAATTCCCAACCACATTTTATAACCTTCAGGTAAAATGTGAGAGTATTTGATTATTGTATTTGTTACCATATTTGGAAGGGATCAAATGAGGGTTAAGTCATATTTAAAGTTTGCTTAATGTTAAAACTGCTTGCTTGTTGCATGATTGCTGTGGACTTGATTTATCCTTTTTTGGATTCTGATATGTATTCCAGTCCCCTCCTATGATCATGTAATGGTTATTGTATTGGTTTAAGATAGGGTACAATGATGCGAAAAAGGAGTGCTGGTTGTTACAGGGTGCATATACATTGAGAAGTAATATGGGTTTATCATAAAGGGGAGTTGAAAGGATTATATAACACCATCTTCCTTCTTTATCTATTTTGGCTTCTAAGATTTTATCTTTGTAATGATTCTTAATGATTATAGCTACTCCTGCACTGTTTGTTTTGCCTTCAGGTGCTATAATTTCTCTTATCCACTTTTTTTCTTTGATATCCGACCATTGTTCACTAGTTAAGTGTGTTTCTTGAATTAGTAAAAAGATTGCCTTAGACTGCAGAGCTAGATGTAAAATCAGTTTCCTCTTCTTAATGCTCTGGAGCCCTTTAATGTTCCATGAGTCTATTTCCCACATTTATAAAGCTTTTTGTTTTGTGAAAGACGTCTTGAATATTTGTGTAAGTATGTTGGGAAGTTTTTAATTCTTATCAAAAACATGTCATGAAAGCATTCTTTTATTCCCGTCCCTTCCCTGTGCCTACCCACTAATCTCCTGGACCAGGAATTTAACAGGACCTTACAAGATTTGTTTTTTGTATTTATTTGTGTTATTGGTATATGAATACCTTGTGTATTAGTATACCATGGGTGAAAGAGTCTTAATGGTCCTGTGTGACCTAACACTATTTGTACAAAGCCTATCCCACTCATTCCCTCAGAAACACTACTTCTGCAATCCACGTCTCTTCTTGTGAGATTTGAAATAAGGTATTAAAGTTGAAAGAAGACTATTTTAACCAATTTTGATCATGTCAAAAAGCAGGTAACAATCATTTAAGCAACTTACCCAGAAACATTACTCCCACTGTTTTTATTACCCCTGCCCTGTGCTGTTTCAATCTTGGGTGTATTTATGTTTAAATAAGATCTTAACCCTACTTTTGTTTTGCAACAGATCCGCTATATGGCTTCTGACTTACTTTACCCATTTCTATTCTGATGAGTCCTGGAAAAAACAATATAACTATATAACTATCTACACATATGCATATACATGAATATAGACACAGTTAGGGAATCATTAGAGATCAATTCAAATAGGTGCGAACCTTATTATTATTATAGCATTGTGGAATATAGGATATAGACAAAAAGAAAGTAAGTACTCTATTACCCTTACTGCATTGTCCAGTAAATAATACAAGAGAACACCTAGTTCCAATCTAAACTTTTTAGTAGACTCAATACATTAACCTATGTATTCCTTTAACATCAACGTTAAGCAAGCTCATGTTATGTTAGTTTCAGCATGAAATGTAATGAGTACTGTATGCATTCACATAAACTGTGTTTAGGTATACTGTGCCAAAATAAAAATTCCTCGGTAGCATGTCTTATGTTGGGCAAATCAGCCAGGATTGTTCCTTTATACTATTATTGGATAGTAGAATGTGCGGACTTCGTTTACAGTTCTATGAGGTTAAATTTACCTAGGTCAATAATATACTTTCCAAGGAAGGATGCTTTAAAGCTGAGTTCTCAGGTATTATTAATATGTTTCTGTATGTGGTACAGTATTAACTTTACTTGTATTATAATTTGTATTAATTTACTTTATTTACTGTTTTTCTTGTAATGTTTAACCAGCAAATTTCAAGTCCTGATATATTAATGTCAAAAAGGTGATTTTATATAGGATAGATATTTCAGCTCTAGTGTGTGTGTTAATGGTAGCACAAGGATTCTCATATTATGCAGATTATAACGTTTGATTTTGTATAAGGTACCAAACTTGTCATATACTCTTCTATTAAGTATAATTAAAGGTTTAAAGAGGGCATACTAATCAATGTTAAGTTTACCATAGTTGAAAATAAGCCCTGTGTTTAAAACCTCAGGAGTGTGTTCCTTTAAGAATGTGTAGTTTATTGTATTACCATTTTGTGTTTACATGTCTATTAGCAGTGTATTATAATTTGGTAACTCTATTAATATTATATGAAGCTGGAAACATTAGCTATAACTGGTGACCTTCAAAAATAACTTTTGGTATCTGTGTGTAGAAAGACTATGTGCTTAAACTGTAACATTTTCATTTTTAAAGATTTCTCATCAGTATATTACTTTTTTTTTTTTTATTTACAGTTCCATTGATCTTCTTTCCGAGCTTCTGGACAGCTAAGCCGATTACTTAGCTTCTCGAAGGGGGACTGAGTATGCAGACAGACTTCCAGAAGTGTCACCTCTAAAAATGGCTTCTGTAGCAGCAAAAGGACTTTCAGTTCCTCCCATGGGAAAGCGAGTGTGGATGTTGTGCACTTCCTGTTGGGGCCCTCGTGACTTGGAAAATGAGCCAGGGTCGCCTATCCAAAAAAGCGGCCTGGAGTAAAATAGGAGCAAACTAAAGGAAAAGTAAGTCAGTGGCTGTTCTTTTGAGTTCTATCCAATCTCGGAGGCTCAGTAAACGCATCGGGAGGTGCAGTTAGATATCCAAGGTGGTAATTCTTTTAAAAACAGACAAAAAAGGTAGATTTTGCTTCTGTGATGTTGGTAACTGAGTACTTAACCCCATCCACAGAAAACAGGAAAGTATTTGGGTACTTCATCTGAAATTTTATGTTTTTATCAATTAGAAATTTACAATAAGGAGACATAAGCTGTCTGACTTGCCTAATTTGAAGGGTCAAGTCCTGGGCTAGAGAGATTTTGTTGTTATTCCATATTAGGGGACCCCATTTTTCTTTGCAGATAATAGTACTTTATTAACATCTTGAAAGTTAAGTAATTTGACATAGACTGATATTGGAATTTTTGAGGTTTGGGATTCTCTCAAGGCTCTGTGGGCTCTCTCAATTATTATTTGCTGTGCTGTTTTTTGGTCTTTGAGTAGTGTTGCAAATATATGTATGATGGAAGGAATCAGATCATTGTGCTGAATATTTTCTGGTATGCCTCTAATGATTATATCATTCCTTCTGGATCTTGCCTCCAGGTCAATAATTTTAGCTTGCATGGTTTGTATATTTAACGAAAAACTGGAAACCTGCAGCCTGCGAAACCAGCACCAAAGTGAAAAGCAGTCAGAATAACGTTCAGGAAGTTTATTAAAACTAACGCGTTTTTAAGTTACAAATGAACAACTTCTTCAGAAATGAATAATCACAGCAAGTACTATCAAATTTAAAAATTCAACTCTATGAGTCATGTTTCTATCGACCAATCAACTAGAGCTGTAATGTTTAATTAATCAGCAGTTAAAAGTGTATTGTATAAAAGTAAAAAAGGTAAACAAAGTATATACAAAGTATCCTAAATATGCAAAGTATTTTCTGGCGCAAACAGTGAAATGTAAAATCAAATAGTATACTAGTCTTATTAACAATTATGAAACTGTATATAAATAAAATAAAAAATATATAACTACTCATAAAAGTGTGATAAACTGATGGATAATCCAAAAATTGTTATTATACATGTACAAACTCAGGGTTTAAACGTTAGTACTTCTAGGTAAAACAATACATTCAATATCTAAGATAACTTTTTAGTTTTAACCAACATGAAATGTTGCAGTTGTCATTTAGACCTGGGTATGAGAATGCATTAAGTTTTAGTTGCCATTCAAGTTCGCAACATTCAAGTAATGATGTAGGACCACCACTAGTATTATCTAAGATTTGTTCAATTGCCACAAATGAAAAGGAATGGTCAAATTTATCGCTAATGTGTTCAGCTAAAGCTTTGTCTGTTTTGCCTTTAGTAATAGCATAAGTATGTTCATATACTCTATCTTTGAATTTACGATCTGTTTTTCCAATGTAATATGCAGGGCAGGAATTACACAAGGCTAGATAGACAATGCTTTTAGAATTGCAGTCAAGTCTGTGTTGAATGAAAACATTTTTGTTAGCAATCTGGAAAAAGTCAATAGATTTTACATTTTTGCACATTTTACAAACACCACATTGAAAGCAGCCTTTAGTTTTATTAGTAAATTTTAGTGTCTTAGTTTCCAATAAATTCTTTAAATTGGCACCTCTCTTATATATAGTAAAAAAGTTAAAACCAGTCCTGTCAAATAATGCATTGTCTTTACTGAAAAGTTGCCAATTCTTGTGTAAAATAAATTGTATCTGTTCACTGTCTTTATTGAACACCGTAATAAAGCTCGGTTTCTGTACAAAGGGAGTCACTTTCTTAAACTCTAAAGGTCTAATACATGTGTCAGTAGAGCAAACATAGCTAGACATCTGATGTTCAATTATTAGGTTATCACCTTGTATACCAACAAGTTTTTTGTCATGTAAGATAGCCTTAAAAACACCAGTTGTCCGCTTATTCTGAACTTCTATTACTAGTTCAGAAATTAATTGGTTAGGGTACCCACGGTTTACAAACATGTTAGTTAAATTTTCACATTCCTTAGCAAAGTCAATTTCTAAAGAGCATAGTCTAGCTGATCTGACTAATTGACCCTTGACAATAGAGCATTTTTGCTTAAATGGGTGTGCACTAGAAAAGTGTCGATACGAGTTGCAGTAAGTAGGTTTCCTATAAATGTTAGAACACAAATAATTCTGGACTAAATTTTTAGTCAATTTCACATCTAAATAGTCGATACTCATTGTATCAAATTTAAAGGTAAATTTGAAAAAAGGTGTAGTAGTGTTCAAATAGTTCACAAAGTTACTGGCCTCTACTTGGTCACCTTTAAAAATGACAAAAATATCATCAAGGAATCTAGTATAGTACCTAATCATACCTTTCTTAACTGGTATATCAAATATGAAAGTTTTCTCCCAGTAGGCTACAAAAATATTGGCTAAGCTTGCTCCACCTGGTGAGCCCATAGCTACACCATGTTTTTGTAAGTAGTGTTGACCATTAAAGGTGAAAAAGTTGTTAGTTAAAATGTCGATTAGTTCAGTAACCAACTCTATTTCGTCGGTTGGAGCATTATTTTCTTTCAAAAATAAAGCTGTCCATTCAACAGCTTCCATATGTGGTATAGATGTATACAGATCTACTACATCTATTGTCAAGAAATTGTCATGGGAGTCTATAGTTAACTCATTCAGTTTGGCCAAGAGAGACCAAGAGTCTTTACATACTTGGGGTATTTTTTTCAAATATTTCTACAAAATGTAATCAACAACTTTGGCACATGGATAAGTTAATGATGCTCTACCGTCTATTAAGGGTCTCATTGGTGGATTAAAAAGGTCTTTATGGATTTTCAGGATTCCAAATATAATAGGAAGTTTGGGGAAAGGAATGTTTATATAATTAAACATATCTATGTTAATTCTTCCTTCAATAAACAAATCCCTAAAATAGCCTTTGACTCTAGTTTGAGCAATATTATACTCATTAAGTGAAGCTTTTAGGTAGGCTGGACTACTAAGAACTAAATCCGTCTTTTTATTATAATCACAGGTGTCAAATATCACTAAGCCTCCACCTTTGTCTGGTTTAATACATCTCACTGTTTGGGACCTTAATAGTTCCAAAGCTTGAGACTGTTCAAGACTCATGTTAAGGTGTTGAGACTGTCTTCGTTTAAAGGGGATGTGTCTAATGTCCAACTCACAGATGTTTTCAAATAAATGAAGCAGTGGGTGTAAAGTGGGGGTTGAAAGTACTAAGTGGTTTAAACTTAGTGTTCGTACACACATTGTTACCCAACAAGAATGAAAGGTTCAGTTTTCTAACAAAGCATTTTAACTCCATGATGGTATGAGCCACATTCATATTCCTACTAGGAACAAAGGAATTACCTTTAGCTAGTAGGTCAATCAAAACTAGATCAATGTTAACTGAAGAAAAATTTTAAATATTGAAATCATTATTAGAATTCTTCAGTATGTCCAGTTTTGGTTGAGATTGTGGTTCAGTTATGTCTATTAACGTTTCTTTTTGTTCCAACCCTTGTTTCTCTGATTCCGAACAGTCTTTGAATTTGATATGTTCACAGTCTGCCCTTCCTTCAAAATTAATTGTGAAGAGAGCTGGCTGACTGACAATTATTACATTAGAATGTATCTCTCACTAAACTCATTACTCTAATGGTGGTTGACTGCTTTATTATTAGAGTTAAAGTAAAAAGTAATAAATGGGGTTAACAACTTGTTAACCCATACATTTGTTAGTAATAAGCAGATCCATTAGAGTAAGCTAGTGATTAAAATTCTAACTAAGAAATAAAGACCACTCATCTTGATAAAAGAGGAACTCAAATATGGGTTCGAACATTCTAATAAATAAATCAACACCAGCTCAATAATAAAGCATCAACTCTACCAAACTTTTTAATGAGGAATAATAATTGTCAAAGACTAACTACCAATTTTAAAGACTGTTCTAAACGAATCAAACAAGGGTTGGAAAAAAAGCGTTATGTTAACTGAAGAATCTCAACCAACTGGACATACTGAAGAATTCTAATAATGTTCAATATTTAACTATTTTGTTTTTGATCTTGTGATTAACAAAAGGTAATTCCTTTGTTGTGAATATGAATTTTCATTAAATGTACCTTTTAATTGAGTAACAATGTGTGTTTTGAAGTTTAAACCACTTAACTTTCAAATTTTACTGCTTCATTTTGAAAACATCTGTGAGTTGGACATTAGACACTGTAACTATCTCAACAAACATGAGTTAGTCTAAGCAGTGTATTAAACCAGACAAAATGGAGAACAGCTGTGATCATAATAAAAACTTTTGTAATAGAAAAAATAATATAATGTGCTCAAACAGTCAAAACTAATTTGTTTGAAGGAAGAGTACATAGATGTTTAATTATATAAACATTCCTTTTAAACTTGTATTTAATCCTGAAAATATAAAGAGAATGAATGAAGAATTGCATCTCTGTGTATGTTGATTGCATTTTAGAAAGTGAAAAATTTAGAAAGAACTCTTATTCTCTTCAAACTGAATGAGTTACAGACTAGACAATTTTTGACAATGATGTGAATCTGTAGCATCTATCATAAGCTGTTGAATAACTTTACAAGAAAATTGCTCAATTTTATGAACAGACATTTATGGCACTTTTCATTTTTCTCATGGTAATATTTTACATGGTAACTTTAGTTAAAATAACTAAAACATTTAAAAACTATTTATAGAACACAGTTTATTCATAAAAAAACTGTGTGAATTTGGTAAAATATACGAAATCTTGACTTTTATAAAGACAAACATTTTTCATTGACTTTAATAAAATGTCATTATTACAGATAATTTTATAAAGTTTAATTTTGCAACTAAAACAGATAAAGCAAACAACAAAATTTTAGAAAGTCAACTAAAACATGCTTTCATTTGGCAAAAAATTTTAATTTGTAAAATTTCATTAAAAGCTCTTAATTCTGCATCTTAAAAACAATTTTGAAACATGAACATTTCATAAACACTTTTGGTACTTATATATTGAATTTTATTTATATAACGTTTACTAATGTTAACAAAACAGTAAAACTTTATTTCAAATAACTCATTTATTGATTAAAAACAAAATTTATATTAATTATTTTATAAACTAATTTATTTAATTTTGGATATGTTTATAATACTTTTATTTATTAGCAGTTTCTATTGATTTTATTTTGATGAAAAAACTCAGTTGAATTTTAATTTCTATTAGCTCTTGTTGATTCATAAATTTTAGAAATTGAATAAAATATTACAACACTTTGTTTAATACTTCCTGTATTTCAGTTCACTTTGTTGTTCTTACATTCCTTTAGTGTTTTGTTCCTTCATATTTTTTCTTTGTTGCTTTGCTAGGGGCTATTTTCCTCATTCTCCACTGTTTTGGCTTCATATTTGTCCATTCCAAGATTTGGTTGAAGGAAGTTCACATGATTGCAGTTGAGCAGACATTTCTTTTATTGCCTCCTGGATAGGCAGAAAAGCAGTTTTACATCATATTGATCTGTTTTATTTTTATCCTGATTTAGCATGTTTTGTTACTGCCTTTTAGAGTTCAAATCTTTCTCGGAGATAATAATTCTAGATTTTGGTTTTTGTTGCAGTGTCCATATTTTAGCTTCTTTTGACATTTTGTGGAAGTAAGGCATATAGGTAGAGGTGAAAAGCTTCTTTTCCTGTTCTTCTCTCAGCTCCAGATAATCTGATGTAATCTTGATAGATTAATTCTTCAGGTTTATATTCCCCTTTTTGGTTTTCTGGATATAGATAAGAGTTGTTATTTCTGTATATTTTGCTTAAATAGGTCCTGGTATTTCCTCTGGGTTGATTTTATTCCAGGAGTATTGAAGAGCTGTAGATTAGCAGTGCTTACAGAACAGCCATCTTTGAATTACATCAGGCTTTTGATACCTCTGTAATTAAGCAGGAGTGGGATGCTGGGGAGGGGGACACAAAGTAAGGTTATGAGTCAGAAAAACTGTTGGCTGCTAAAGAAAACAGGAAAACCAAGCTAAGTCAATTCCAAGTCAGTGTAGCAGTGCTATTCCTAATGAGTAATGACTACAAATCTTATGCTACTACTAACAGTATGATGAAAAGGACCACCACTTCTACAGGGAAAAACAAAAGTATGGCCTGCAGGTACACAGGTAAACGTTTCCAAGAGAAAGTAGTTTTAAGTAATTGACCTCTGAGTACTATAGGAAAAAAATGGGGGGTATCAGTAGTGTGCACAGTGAAAGGGAAAAGTCAGTTCAGAGGACAGATTTACAACTCTAACTCTACTAGTGTGTTTAGTCTCTTCTCTCACAGGTTCATAGGTAGGTACTAGGCTATTGGCCCTAGGGCCTATATAGCCAGAAAGTTACCCTGGCCACCCAAGAAAATTATTTTCCTGTGCCCCTGTCAAGGAGAACCACAGAAGTGATCCCGGGGTGAATTTTCTATTACCCATCCAATCAGCAAGATTTTTCTTGAAGAGTGCTAATGAGGAGCTCTGTTTGACAGATAGGTAGTCTGTTCCAGTATGGGAAGTCTCTGGGACAGGAATCTATCCCTCCAGCATGTTCTGTTTATTGTGGTGACAAGGTTTAGGTCCCTAGAGCATGTAGCTCGGAGAGATTGGGATTTATTTAAGTGGAGCATGTCCAACAGCTCTGGGTTTGTATGTTAGGCAGAGATCGCCTCTGAGTAGGCGATATGCGATGGAGTAAAGCTGGAGTTTTTTGAGATGGTCTGCATAAGGCATCTGTTTGAGGCCAGTAATCCTCTTTGTGAAGTATTTTTGTGGCCTTTCCAGTTGTAGATGTCTTGCATAGCAAAGGGCATTGCACTCTATAATGGATCTAATGAGTGATAAAAGTGGAACAATGACATCTTTTTTCTGGATGAGAAACCTTTGTGATGAGGTGTGCCACGTAGAAGGGTTTCCTGACCACTGTGGCGATGTGATTTTAAATAGAACCATGGTATGAATCA
>NC_056735.1:1151845605-1151883979 GCF_019279795.1 Protopterus annectens
AAACCATTACATCATTAGGGAATAGTAACGGGTTGCAAAACATTTTCTCATTAGGGCTTAGTAGCGTGTTATGAAAGCATTAGAGAATTATACCGGGTTACGAAATGACTACCTCTTTAGGAAATAGGAACAGTCTATAAAACCATTACCTGATTAGGGAATACTACCGGGTTACAAAACCATTGTCTCTTTACGGTCTAGTACCGGGTTACAAAACCAATACCGCATTAATGAACAGTACTGGGTTGCAAAACCATTACCTCATTAGGTAAAAGTACCAAGTTACAAAACCATTACCTTATTATGGATTAGAACCTGGTTACAAAACCATAACCTCATTAAGGAATAGTACCGGATTCAAGAACCAATACCTCATTACAGAATAGGACTGGGTTACAAAACCATTATCTCATTAGGGATTAGTACCAGGTTACATATCCATTAGCTCATTAGAAAATAGTGTGGGGTTTCTAAACCATTACCTAATTATGGAATAGTAATGGGTTACAAAACTATTACCTCATTAGCGAATAGCACTAGGGACAAAACCAATATATCATTAGGGAATACTACCAGGCTACAAAACCATTACCTTATTATGGAATAGCTGCGGGTTACAAAACCATTACCTGATTAGGGAATAGTACCGAGTTACAAAACCATTACTTATTATGGAATAGAACCAGGTTACAAAACCATAACCTCATTAGGGAATAGTACCAGATTCAAAAAACAATACCTTATTAGGGAATAGTGCTGGGTTACAAAACCATTACCTTATCAGGGACAATACCAGGTTACAAAACTATTACCTCATTAGGGAATAGTACCGGGTGAAACAAACATTACCTCATTACGGAATAGTATCAGGTTACAAAACCATTACCTCACTAGTGACTAGTACCAGGTTACAAAACCATTACCTCATTAGGGAATAGTACAGGATTACAAAACCAATTCCTCATTATGGAATAGTACCGGGTTAAAAAATAATTACTTCATTAAGAAATAGTACTGGGTTATTAAACCATTACTTCATTAGGATCTAGTACTGGGTTACAAAACCATTACCTCCTTAGGGAATAGTAATGGGTTAGAAAACCATTACCTCATTAGGGAATAGCAATGGGTTACAAAACCATTACCTCATTAGGGCCTAGTACCAGGTTATGAAACCATTACCTAATTAGAGAATTGTACAAGGTTGCAAAACCATTACCTCATTAGAGAATAGTACTGGGCTACAAAACCATTATCTGATTAGGGAATACTATTGGGTTAAAAATCCATTACCGCCATAGGGACTAGTACCACGTTAAAAAAAATTATCTCATTAGGACATAGTAAGGTATACAAAACCATTATCTCATTCTGGAAATACTACTAGCTTATAAGACCCTTAGCTCATTAGGGAATACTGTGGGTTTTATAATTATTACCTCATTAGGAAATATTAATGAGCTACACAACTATTTACCTCATTAGGGAATAGTACCTGGTGACAAAACCATTACATCATCACAAAATAGTACCAGGTTACAAAACAATTAACTCATTAGGGAATAGTACAGGATACAAAACCATTACCTCATTAGGGAATAGCACTTTGTTACAAAACCATGACATTATTAGGGAATACTAGCGAGTTACAAAACCATTACCTCATTATGGCATAGTACCGGGTTACAAAACCATTATCTCATCTTATTAGGTATCAATACCAGGTTACAAACCCATTATATAATTAGGGAATAGTAATGGTTAGAAAACCATTCCCTCATTAGGGAATAACACCGGGGTACAAAATTATTACCTCATTAAGAATTAATACAAGGTTACAAAACCATTACCTCATTAGGAAATAGTACTGGTTACGAAATCATTATCTCATTAGGGACTAGTGTTGGGTTAAAAAAAACAATACCTCATTAGGTAATAGTACTGGGTTACAAAACCATTACCTCATTAGGGACTAGTACTGGGTTACAACCCAATACCTCATTTGGGAATAGTTCTGGGTTACAAAACCATTACCTCATTAGGGACTAGTACCGGGTTAAAAAAAAACATTACCTAATTAGGGAGTAGTATGGCTTACTAAACTATTACCTCATTAGGGAAGAGTACCAGGTTACAAAAACATTACCTCATTAGGGAATAGGACTGGGTTACAAAATGAATACCTCATTTGGGACTAGTACCGGGTTAAAAAAACAATACCTCATTAGGGAATAGTACTGGGTTGCAAAACCATTACCTCATTAGAGGAATGGTATCAGATTACAAAACCATTAGTTCATTAGAAAATAGTGTGGGGTTACTAAACTTTTACCTAACTAGGTAATAGCAATGGGTTACAAAACTATTACCTCATTAGCGAATAGCACCGGGTGACAAAACCATTACATCATTGGGAAAAGTACCAAGTTAGAAAACCATTACCTCATTATGGAATAGAACCAGGTTACAAAATCATTACCTCATTAGGGAATAGTATGGGATTACAAAACCATTACCTTATTATGGAATAGAACCAGGTTACAAAACCATAACCTCATTAAGGAATAGTACTGGATTCAAAAAACAATACCTCATTAGGGAGTAGTATGGGCTTAAGTAGTACTACTTGGTTACAAAACCAGTAACCTCATTAGGGATTAGTACCAGGTTACAAAACCAATACCTCATTAGGGAATAGTACAGGGTGAAAAAAACATTACCTCACTGGGGAACAGTACCAGGTTACAAAACCATTGCCTCATTAAGGAATAGTACTGGGTTAAAATATCATTACCTCATTAGAGACTAGTACCAGGTTACACAACTATTATCTCATTAGGGATTAATTCAGGGTTAAAAACTCATTACTTCTTTAAGGAATAGTACCGGGTTATAAAATCATTACCTCATTAGGGTCTAGTACTGGGTTACAGTACCATTACCTCCTCAGGGAATAGTAATGGGTTACAAAACCATTTACCTCATTTGGGAATAGTACCGGGTTAAAAACCATTACCTCATTAGGGAATAATACCGGGTTACAAAACCATTACCTCATTAGGGAATAGTACCAGTTTAAGAAACCATAACCTAATTAGAGAATTGTACAAGGTTGCAAAACCATTACCTTATTAGAGAATTGTACTGGGCTACAAAACCATTATCTAATTAGGGAATACTACCAGGTTACAAAACAATTCCCTTCTTACGGACTAGTTCCGGATTTAAAATAATTTGTGGACTAGTTCCGGATTAAAAAAAATTACCTTATTAAGGGATAGTAAGGCTTACAAATCCATTGCTCCCTTAGACCATTATGGAATAGAATGGGGTTATAAAACCATTAACTCATTAGGGAATATTAATGAGTTACACAACCATTACCTCATTAGGGAATAGCACAGGGTGACAAAACCATTACATCATTACGTAGCAGTACCAGGTTAAAAACAATTACCTCATTAGGGAATAGTACTGGATTACAAAACCATTACCTTATTAGGGAATAGTACTGGATTACAAAACCAATAACTCATTACGGAATACTACTGGGTTACAAAACCATTACCTCATTAGGGCCTAGTAACGGGTTACAAAACCATTACCTCATTAGGGAATTGTACCAGGTTACAAAACCACTACTTCATTAGGCAACAGTACCAGGTTAAAAACAAATACCTCATTAGAAAATAGTAATGGGTTACAAAACCATTACCTCATTAGGGACTAGAACCAGGTTACAAAACCATTACCTTATTAGGGAATACTACCGGGTTAAAAAAATTACCTATTTAGGGATTAGTACCGGGTTACAAAACTATTACCTCATTTGGGGAATAGTACCGTGTTACAAAGCCATTAGCTCATTAGGGAATAGTATGGGGCTACAAAACCATTACCTAATTAGGGAACAGTACCAGGTTGCAAAAGTATTAGCTCATTAGGGAAAAGTACTGGGTTACAAAACCATTACCTTATTAGGGAATAGTACTGGGTTACAAAACCTTTACCCCATTAGGTAATACTACCGGGTAAAAAAAATTACCTGATTAGGGAATAGTACTGGATTACAAAACCAATAACTCATTATGGAATTGTGCCGGGTTACAAAACAATTACCACATTAGGGACTAGTAACAGTTTACAAAACTATTACCGCATTAGGGAATACTACTGGGTTGCAAAACCATTATCTCATTAACAAATAGTACCGGGCTACAAATAACATTACCTCATTAAGGACTACTAGTGTGATAAAAAAAAATTACATCATTTGGGAATAGTATTAGGTTACAAAACCATTACCTCATTGGGGAATAGTTCCTGGTTACAAAACCATTACCTCATTATGTAATGGTAACGGGTTACAAAACCATTACTTCATTAGGGTTTAATACCGGATTACAAATCCAATACCTCATTAAGGACTAGTGCCAGGTTACAAAACCATTACCTCATTAGGGTATAGTACCAGGTTAAAAAACTATTACCTCATTAGGAAATAGTAAAGGGTTACAAAATCATTAGCTCATTAGGGAATAGTACCAGGTTACAAAATCATTATCTAATTAGGGAATACTACCGGGTTACAAAACCATTACCTCAGTAGTGACTAATAGTGGGTTACAAAACTATTACCTCATTAGAGACTATTACTGGGTTAAAATAAACATTACCACAATAGGGAATACTATGGTTTACAAAACCATTACCTCATTAGGGGAATTGTACTGAGTTACAAAACTATTAGCTCATTAGGAAATAGTATGGGGTTATAAAAACACTGCGTCATTAGGGAATAGTAATAGATTACAAAGCCATTACCTCATTAGGGAATAGCACAGGCTGACAAAACCAGTACCTCATTAGGGAATAGTACTGGATTACAAAACCAATACCTCATTATGGAATAGTACTGGGTAACAAAACAATTACCACATTAGGGACTAGTAACAGTTTACAAAAGTATTATCTCATTAGGGAATACTGCCGGGTTGCAAAACCATTATCTCCTTAAGGAATAGTACCGGGTTACAAAAACCATTACCTCATTAGGGACTACTACTGAGATAAAAAAAATTACATCATTTGAGAATAGTATTGGGTTACAAAACCATTACCTCATTGGGGAAATAGGTTCACGCTATAAAACCATCACTTCATTAGGGAATAGTACTGGGTAACAAAACCATTACCTCATTAGGGAATAGTAATGGGTTACAAAACCATTACCTCATTAGGGCCTAGTACCGGATTACAAAACCAATACCTCATTAAGGACTAGTGCCAGGTTACAAAACCATTACCTCATTAGGGAATACTACCAGGTTACAAAACCATTACCTCAACAGTGAATAATAGCGGTTAAAAACCATTACCTCATTTTGGACTAGTACCGGGTTAAAAAAGCATTACCACAATAGGGAATAGTACAGTTTACAAAACCATTACCTCATTAGTGGAGTTGTACCAGGTTACAAAGCTATTAGCTAATTAGGGAATAGTATAAGGTTACAAAACCATTACATCATTGCTGGAATAGTAATGGGTTACAAAACCATTACCTCATTAGGGAATAGCACTAGGTGACAAAACCAGTACCTCATTAGTGTATAGTATTGGGTTAGAAAAGCATTACCTCATTAGGGACAAGTACCAGGTTACAAAACCATTACCTCTTTAGGGAAAAGTACAGGCTTACTAAACCATTACCTCATTAGCAAAAAGTACCGGGTTACAAAACTATTAACTCATTAGGGAATAGTACCGGGTTACAAAACCATTACCTCATTTAGGAATAGTACCATGTTACAAAACCATTCCTTCATTAGGGAATATTACCGGGTTAAAAAAGCTTTACCTCTTTAAGGATAGTACCAGGAAGCAAAACTATTACATCATTAGGGAATAGTATTGTTTACAAAACCATTACCCCTTTACAGAATAATACTGGGTTACTAAACCATTGCCTCATTAGAGAATACTTCTGGGTTACAAATAATGAATACGTATTTTAAGACGAGGGAGGAGCACAGGGTGACATACAAGATTGGAGGAAGATGCACACAGGTGGATAATATCCTGTGTAGGAGGGCCGGTCTGAAGGAGATTGGAGACTGTAAAGTGGTGGCAGGGGAAAGTGTAGTTAAGCAGCATAGAATGGTGGTCTGTAGGATGACATTGGTGATCAAGAAGAGGAGGAGGAGTGCAGTGAAGTTAAAAAGGATTAAATGTTGGAAGAGTTAAGACAGGCATTGTGAAGCAGTTTAGGGAAGAGTTAAGACAGGCACTGGGAGGCAGTGGAGAGTAACTACTACAGCAGAACTATTAAGGAAGACTGCTAGAAAGGTGCTTGGTGTGACATCTGGACAGAGGAAGGAGGATAAGGAGACCTGGTGGTGGAATGAGGAAGTATAGGAGAGTATACAGAGGAAGAGGCTGGCGAAGAAGAAGTGGGATTGTCAAAGAGATGAAGAAAGTAGACATGAGTATAAGGAGATGAGGCGCATGGCAAAGAGAGAGGTGGTGAAAGCTAAGGATAGTGAGAGTTGTATGAGAGATTGGACACTAAAGAGGAGAAAAGGACCTGTACTGATTGGCTAGACAGAGGGACAGACTGGGGAAAGATATGCAGCAAGTAAGGGATAAGTGAGGGAAAGGTACTCACAGGAGAGGAGAGTGTGTTGAGTAGATGGAAAGAGTATTTTGAGAGGCTGATGAATGAAGAGAATGAGAGAGAGAGAGAAGGTTGGATGATGTGGGGATAGTGAATGAGGAAGTGAAACAGATTAGCAAGGAGGAAGTAAGGACAGCTATGAAGAGAATGAAGAATGAAAAGGCTGTTGGCCCAGAAGACATCCCAATGGAAGCATGGAGGTGCTTAGGAGAAATGGCAGTGGAATTTTTAACTAGATTGTTTAATGAAATTTTGGAAGTCAGAGGATGCCTGAGGAGTGGAGAAAAAGTGTTTTGGTACCTATCTTTAAGAATAAGGGTGATGTGCAGAGCTGCAGTAACTACAGAGGGATAAAATTCATCAGTCACAGCTTGAAGTTATGGGAGAGAGTAGTAGAAGCTAGGTTAAGAAGGAAGGTGATGATTAGTGATCAGCAGTATGGTTTCATGCCAGGAAAGAGCACTACAGATGTGATGTTTGCTCTGAGAGTGTTACTGGAGAAATACAGAGAAGGTCAGAAGGAGTTGCATTGTGTCTTTGTAGACTTGGAGAAAGCATATGACAGGGTGCCTAGAGAAGAGTTGTGGTATTGTATGAGGAAGTCTGGAGTGGCAGAGAAGTATGTAAGAGTGGTACAGGATATGTACGAGGGTAGTGTGACAGTGGTGAGGACTGCAGTGGGAGTGACAGATCCATTTAAGGTGGAGGTGGGATTACATCAAGGAACAGCTCTGAGTCCTTTCTTATTTGCAGTGGTGATGGACAGGTTGACATATGAGATCAGACAGGAGGCCCCGTGGACTATGATGTTTGCAGATGACATTGAGATCTGTAGTGAGAGTAGGAATCAGGTTGAGGAGACTCTGGAGAGGTGGAGATATGCTCTAGAGAGCAGAGGAATGAAGGTCAGCAGGGCTAAAACAGAATATATGTGTGTAAATGAGAGGGAGGGTAGAGGAATGGTGAGGATGCAGGGAGTAGAGTTGGTAAAGGTGGACGAGTTTAAGTACTTGGGATAAACAGTTCAGAGTAATGGTGAATGTGGAAGAGAGGTGAAGAAGAGAGTACAGGCAGGGTGGAATGGGTGGAGAAGAGTGTCAGGAGTGATTTGTGACAGACAGGTACCAGCAAGAGTGAAAGGGAAGGTCTACAAGACAGTAGTGAGACCAGCTATGTTATATGGGTTGGAGACAGTGGCATTGACAAAAAGGCAGGAGTCAGAGCTGGATGTGGCAGAGTTAAAGATGTTAAGATTTACACTCGGTGTGTCTAGGATGGATAGGATTAGGAATCAGTATATTAGAGGGTCAGCTCATGTTGGATGGTTTGGAGACAAAGCGAGAGAGACGAGATTGCATTGGTTTGGACATGCGCTGAGGAGGGATGATGGGTATATTGGGAAAAAGATGCTAAGGATGGAGCTGCCAGGTAAGAGGAAAAGAGGAAGGCCTAAGATAAGGTTTATGGACGTGGTGAGAGAGGACATGCAGGTGGTTGGTGTGACAGAGCAAGATGCAGAGGATAGAAAGAAATGGAAAGAGATGATCCACTGTGGTGACCACTAACGAGAAAAGCCGAAAGATGATGATGATGATGAGAATAGTAATGGGTTAGAAAACCATTACATCATTAGGGAATAGTACTGAGTTACAAATCCATTAACTGATTAGGGAATAATAACGGGTTACAAAACCATTACCTCATTAGGGAATAGTATCAGGTTGCAAAACATTATCTCATTAGGGCTTAGTACCGGGTTATGAAAGCATTACGTCATTAGAGAATTATACCGGGTTACGAAACAACTACCTCTTTAAGAAATAGTAACTTGCTATAAAACCATTATCTGATTAGGGAATACTACCGGGTTACAAAACCATTATCTCATTATGGCCTAGTACTGGGTTATAAAACCAATACCGCATTAGTGAACAGTACTGGGTTACAAACCTATTAGCTTATTAGGGAATAGTACCAGGTTACAAAACCATTACTTCATTAGGGAATAGTACTGGGTTACAAAACCTTTACCTCATTAGGGAATACTACCGGGTAACAAAACCATTACCTCATTAGGGAATAGTACTGGATTACAAAACCAATACCTCATTAGGGAATAGTGCCAGGTTACAAAGCAATTAACTCATTAGAGACTAGTAACAGTTTACAAATCTATTACCTCATTAGGGAATACTACCAGGTTGTAAAACCATTATCTCATTAAGGAATAGTACCAGGTTAGAAAAAAACATTACCAGATTACGGACTACTACTGGGATAAAAAAAAATTACCTCATTTGGAAATAGTATTGGGTTACAAAACCATTACCTCATTAGAGGAATAGTTTCAAGTTACAAAACCATTACCTCATTATGGAAAAGTTCCAGGTAACAGAACAATTTCTTCATTAGGGAATAGCAACGGGTTACAACACCATTATCACATTAAGGCCTAGTACCGGGTAAAAAAATTACCACATTAGGGACTAGTACCAGGTTACAAAACAATTACCTCATTAGGGAAAATACTGGGTTACTAAACCATTACCTCATTAAGTAATAGTACCAGGTTTTAAAACCATTATCCCATTACGGAATAGTACCGAGTTACAAAAGTATTACCTCATTACAGAATAGTACCAGGTTAAAAAAACACTACCTCGTTAGAAACTAGTTCCAGGTTAGAAAACTACTACCTCATTAAGAAATAGTACCAGTTTACAAAACCATTCCTTCATTAGGAAATATTACTGGGTTAAAAAACCTTTACCTCATTAGGGAATAGTATCGGGTGGCAAAACCATTACCTCATCAGGGAATAGTACTGTGTTACAAAACCATTAACACTTTAGAGAATAGTGCAGGGTTACTATACCATTGCCTCATTATGGAATAGTTCTAGGTTACAAATAATTACCTCATTGGGAATAGTAATGGGTTACAAAACTGTTATTTCATTAGGGAATAGGACAGCGTTGCAAAACCAATTCCTCATTAGGGACTAGTACCGGGTTAAAAAACAATACCTCATTAGGGAATAGTACTGGATTACAAAATCTTTACCTCATTAGGCAATACTACCATGTTGAAAAACCATTACCTCTTTAACGAAATAGTACCAGGTTACAAAACCATTAGCTCATTTGGGAATAGTATATGGTTACAAAACCATTACCTCATCGGGGAATAATACTGGGTTACAAAACCATTACCTCATTAGGGAATAGGAATGTGTTACCAAACGAATATCTCATTAGGGACTAGTACTGGGTCAAAAAAACAATACCTTATTAAGGAATAGTACTGGGTTACAAAACCATTACCTCATTAGGGTCTAGTACCTGGTTACAAAATATTACCTCATTTGGCAATACTACCATGTTAAAAAAACATTACCTCTGTACATAATAGCACCAGGTTACAAAACCTTTACCTCATTAAGGCAATAGTACCAGGATACAAAACCATTATCTTATTAGGGAATAGTACAGGGTTACAAAACCATTACCTCATTAGGGAATAGTAACGGGTTACAAAACCATTACCTCATTAGGGCCTAGAAACGGGTTATGAAAGGATTTCCCCATTACAGAATTGTACCGGGTTACAAAACCATTACTTCATTAGGGAATAGTGCCACGTTAAAAACCCAATACCTCATTAGAGAATAGTAAAAGGTTACAAAAGCATTACCTCATCAGGGACTACTAACAGGATACAAAACTATTACCTCATTAGGTAAAAGTACTGGGTTACAAAACCATTACCTCATTAGGGAATAGTACCAGGTTACAAAACCATTACTTCATTAGGGAATAGTACCGGGTTACAAAACCTTTACCTCTTTAGGGAATACTACAAGTTAACAAAGCCATTACCTCATTAAGGAATAGTACCGGGTTACAAAAAACATTGCCAGATTAAGGACTACTACTGGGATAAAAAAATAAAAATTACCTCATTTGGAAATAGTATTGGGTTACAAAACCATTACCTCATTAGGGAATAGTTTCAGGTCACAAGACCATTACCTGATTATGGAATAGTTCCGGGTAACAGAACAATTTCCTCATTAGGGAATAGTAACAGGTAATAAAACCATTATCTCATTAGGGCCTAGTACCGAGTTAAAAAACCATTACCTCATTAAGGAATAGTACTGGGTTTAAAATCAATTGCCTCATTAGGGGATAGTACCTGTTTACAAAACTATTACCTCATTAAAGAATAGTACCGGGTTACAAAACCATTACCTCATTAGAAACTAGTACCAGGTTACAAAACTATTACCTCAATAAAAAATAGTACCGGTTTACAAAACCATTTCTTCATTAGGAAATATTACCAGGTTAAAAAACCTTTACCTCGTTAGGGAATAGCACCGGGTGGCAAAACCATTACTTCATTAGGGACTACTACAGCATTACAAAAACATTAAATCTTTAGAGAATAGTGCTGGCTTACTAAACCATTGTGTCATTATGGAATAGTTCCAGGTTACAAATAGTTACCTCATTGGGAATAGTAATGGGTTACAAAACCATTACCTCATTAGGGAATAGGACCAGGTTACAAAACCAATATCTCATTAGGGACTAGTACCGGGTTAAAAAAACAATACCTCATTAAGGAAATAGTAATGGGTTATAAAACCATTACCTCATTAGAGACTAGTACCCGTTTACAAAATCATTATCTATTTAAGCAATAATACCATGTTGAAAAACCATTACCTCTTTACAGAATAGTACCGAGTTACAAAACCATTACCTCTTTAAGGAAATTGTACCAGGTTACAAAACCATTAGCACATTATGGAATAGTACATGGTTACAACACCATTAACTCACTGGGGAATAATACTGGGTTACAAAACCATTATCTCATTATGGACTAGTACCAGGTTACAAAACCATTACCTGATTAGGGAATAGTACAAGGTTAAAAAAAATTACCTCTTCAGGGAATAGTACCAGGTCACAAAACCATTACCTTTTTAAGGCAATAGTACCAGGTTACAAAACCATTTACTTATTAGGGAATATTACAGGGTTACAAAACACTTACCTCATTAGGGATTAGTAACAGGTTACAACACCATTAGCTCATTAGGGCCTAGTACCAGGTTATGAAAGCATTACCTCATTAGAGAACTGTAATGGGTTACAAAACCATTACTTCAATAGGGAATAGTATCAGGTTAAAAAAACAATACCTTATTATGGAATAGTAATGGGTTACAAAAACATTACCTCATTAGGGAATAGTACCGTATTACAAAACCAATACCTCATTAGGGAATAATACTGGATTACAAAACCATCATCTCATTAAGGACTAGTACCAGGTTACAAAACCACTACCTGATTTGGGAATAGTAGAAGGTAAAAAAAAATTACTTCTTTAGGGAATAATACCAGGTTACAAAACTATTACCTCATTAGGGAATAGTATAGGGTTACAAAACACTTACCTCATTAGGGATTTGTAACAAGTTACAAAACCGTTAGCTCATTAAGGCCTAGGTTACGAAAGCATTACCTCATTAGAGAACTGTAACGGGTTACAAAACCATTACTTCAATAGGGAATAGTACCAGGTTAAAAAAAATACCTTATTATGGAATAGTAATGGGCTACAAAAGCATTACCTCATTAGGGAATACTACCGGATTACAAAACCAATACCTCATTAGGGAATAACACTGGATTACAAAACCATCATCTCATTAGGGACTAATACCAGGTTACAAAACCACTACCTGATTTGAGAATAGTAGAAGGTTAAAAAAAAATACTTCTTTAGGGAATAATACCAGGTTACAAAACTATTACCTCATTAGGGGAATAGCACCATGTTACAAAACCATTAGCTCATTAGAGAATAGTACTAGATTACAAAACTATTGCCTCATTAGGGAACAGTATCAGGTCACAAAGCCATTACCTCATTAGGGGCTAATACCAGGTAACAGAACCATTTACTCATTAGGGAATAGTAACAGGTTATAAAACCATTACCTCATTAGGGCCTAATACTGGATTACAAAACCAATACCTCATTAGGGACTAGTACCAGGTTACAAAACCATTACCTCATTAGGGAATAGTACCAGATTAAAAAAATTACCTCATTAGGGAATATACTGGTTTACAAAACCATTAGCTTATTAGGGAATACTGCTGGGTAACAAATTCATTATCTGACTAGGAAATACTAACGGGTTACAAAACCATTACCTCAATAGTGACTAATACCATGTTACAAAACCAATACCTCATTAGGGAGTAGTACAGGGTTACAAAACCATTACATCATTACGGACCAGTATTGGGTTAAAAAAATTACCTCAATAGGGAATACTATGGCTTACAAAACCATTACCTCATTAGGAGAAATGTACCAAACCATTACCTCATTAGGGGAAATGTACCAAGTTACAAAGCTATTAGCTCATTACTATAACTATACATAACTATAATAAATCCTTCCTCAGAGCTCGTGTCCTTGTGGACACCCAGACTTAACCAAAGAATCTCTGAATGGCTCCTACTCTGCTACCTTTCCCCCACACAAGAAAAGAACCAAACTTACTCCCTGTTCTGCGACTTCAAGCAAGCAAGAACGTATGTGTAATTGAGGCCACCTTCTACAATTATAAATTGTTGTTTAATTACTAGTAAGAGATTAGTGCATGCTCCCTGCTAGGACAGCCAGCAGCCATAACCCTCTTTCATAACATTTCCCAAGCCTTTCCCATACCCCTGCCTCTAAACTCTGCCTCCATCTAATTCAGATATCTTTCTTTTTTCTACCATCAGTTTCAAGGGCTCCCATCGTGGCTGCCACTGTTGTAATTATATTACGTGGTCACTAGATGGCAGCAACCCCCAATAATAACCTATTTGTTTCTCTTCTTTTCCTAGTAGACTTTATAGAGCTTTTCTCAGCTAATTCCAGGTCCTAATTTCCACTGTATCCAAGTCTTCTTCTCCCTGAACTACGCTAATCCTTCACCTAACCAATTTCATCTAGTCCATTACTCCCTCACATACCATCCTTGGAAGTTATCTTCCACTCCACTGATAGTCTTTCTTCTATTACCTTTATCTCCTTGGCTCTCACCCCTTCCCTGTCTTTCTCTGTATGCCACTCTAATTATTCACCATATGTTCTCTTGTTATTTCCCACAAATCTTACTTCTCTTTTCCAACCACACAAAACCCTCACACACTCCATACTGTAAATCTCCTCCCTCCTCACCTCCACACTGTCAGTACTGAATTAATCTGATTGCCACCCCCATTAACTCACAGTGCCTGCCTTTCTGGTCCATACCTACCTGCACCTACCCCACCCCACCCCCCACCCCTTAACTTCCTGCTACCAAACAATTATAAGCATCTAGTCCCTTGGGTCACCATCTTTAAATCCCCAGTCCTGCTCTTGGCTGCTGCATGTCCCTGGCTCTAGCATCTCTAGTAAGTCTTAAATCTTCTTTTTCAGATGTATTTCTACTGTTCATTGTATGTGATTCAAGTATTTGCTTAGCAATAATGCATATGTAATTATGTGTCTTTACTACCTGCTAGAAGGATAAATGTTAAGCCAGGTCATTTGTTCTTGAATAGTGCAGCTTACCAGTGTTAGCGTACTGTAAAATCCTTGTTCCTGTATAGTAAAAAGCTTACCAATGTTAGTGTACTGTTAAATATATTGCAACACTTACTGCTGCTAGTTTTGGTTCATTCACGCATTTTCCTCATGCAGGAGCGCTGAACTAATTAATTGGTGTCTCTCAATGTTTTCTGGTATAGCACTACAACCCACTGCACTTACTTACACTTGTCTGCATTAGATGTCTCCAAATAAATATAAAACATTACGATCTGAAGAAAGTAACGCATGCTTGTTTCCTCCATGCTTAATGCGAGTCTGGATCTTGTTGAGTAGTAAATCGTGAACCAGTGTTAGTGTACTGTATGTAGCATTTGTATATTTACTATTGCTACTTTTGGTCCATTTGCACTAACCAGAGTTAGCGTACTGTATGTAGTAGTTGAGCAGATACTTTCAGCCACTCTTGGTCAGTTCGCACATTTACCTCATGCAGGAGGGCAGAACGAGTCATATAGTGTAACTCAGCTCACTAATATGGTGCTACTCACCTAGCCTAAATGATATCAAATGCTACATACCCTTAAAGGCTAACCTATGCAGATATCTGTACAAACATCAATGGTTCAAGCTAGCCCTAAGACCTAAACACACCGGGGACAATGAGAGTTTTCTTCTTTTTGCTAGTGTTATGCATGTTGAGCCAAAAATAACTTTTGTAAACTAACACTTTTACACTCACATAACTGTTGGCATAGCAAACTTAGTCCAGCTAGTGTTGGTTTATTTAGGACACACAGCTGTTGTGTTTTATTCTCACTGTTTGGTATCACAGTTTACTCCACATTTGTTAACCTTGTTCTTATTAGTGATAAATTGACTCACAAGTTACTACCTGCTGATTTTTTGTATCTATGCTAAATGTTCATATTCCCCATTTAAATCCTTTTCTTATTTCATTATCACCTTCAGCTATAATAAATCCTTCCTCAGAGCTTGTGTCCTTGTGGACACCCAAACTTAACCAAAGAATCTCTAAACTGCTCTTACTCTGCTACCTTTCCTCCAGCACTAGAAAAGAACCAAAGTTTCTCCCTGTTCTGCGACTTCAAGCAAGCAAGAAAGTATGTGCAATTCAGGCCACCTTCTACAATTATAAATTGTTGTTTAATTACTAGTAAGAGATTAGTGCATGCTCCCTGCTAGGACAGCCAGCAGCCATATCCCTCTTACTTTACATTCCTCAAGCCTTGCCCTTACCCCTGCCTCTAAACTCTGCCCTCATCTAATTCAGATATCGTTCTTTTTTCTACCATCAGTTTCAAGGCTTACATCGTGGCTACCACTATTGTAATTACATTACATGGTCACTAGATGGCAGCAACCCCCCATTATTAACACTGTTTGTTTCTCTCCTTTTCCTAGTAGACTTTATAGAGCTTTTCTCAGTTAATTCCAAGTCCTAAACTAGTCTTGAACTACTCTAATCCTTCACCTAACCACTCTCTTCTAGTCCATTACTCCCTCACATACCATCCTTGGAAGTTACCTTCCACTCCACTGATTGTCTTTCTTCTATTAATTTTATCTCCTTGGCTCTACCCGCTCCATTCACCCTACGGGCTCACTCCACACCATACCCTACCCCCATTTCCCACCCACCCCAGCACCTCTACATTTATACTTAGCTAGCCACTCCCTCAACTTCTACTACCCAATACAGATTACCCATCATTTCCCCTAAATTTACTCCTCCCACCATATATCCAAACAATAACCTACCACTCATAATCCAATAACTAAATCTGACCATTCTGTAAACTAGCTAACAATTCTAACTAAACCACTTCATCTAACTACAACCCAATTATACCATCTCATCTTCACCAACTATAACCACTACAAGCCCATACCATGACACCCATTCCCCTACCACTACTCACTCAAATAACACTTTTAACAACCATCACTGTCTTATTCTGTCTCACCCAACCTACATTAGGAAACCACTCCCCCACATTTCACACTACCACACCTTTCTCTATTATATACTCATACTCCTCTATGTTTATATCTCCCTACCTCTACCCCCAGAATACTACTTTGCTATTCCCCTATCGACTCCTATCTAACTCTGCAAACACCAAACCCAACTTTAACACTTTTAAATTCACAAAACTCTCCAACACTCTACTACATCCCAAAGCCTCCAAATATCTCCTCAATCACATTATCTCTATTCTTCTCTCTGGTGATATTCACCCAAATCATGGTCCCTCCACCACACAAACTCCCAGAAACCAAACCCATTCCTCCCATACAACAAGCAAAACCCTTCACTTTTCAGCTCTAAAAGCTCAAAGCCTTTGTAATAAAATCCCAAACCTCCTTGCCTGGCTTCAATACAATAAACCAGACATTCTTTCCATCTCAGAAACCTGGCTCAAGCCCCACATAAAAGACTTTGAACTAATACCTCCTAACTACCGAAGTCTAAGAAATGACAGAGTACAAAAGAAAGGAGGTGGGGTAGCCCTCCTATACCCTGCATCCCTATTAGTGACCCCTTATACCAAACCCTTCCCCAAATTTGGTTAGGAAGAAATTATACCAGCCCTACTTCATCTAAATAAGCAGAAACTCATATTCATCCTCTCCCTCTATATCCCCCGTGGAGATAATCTCATGTCTTGAAAACATTCTCTCGTGGGTCTTCTCTAACATCACTCATGAAACAATAATCAGTAACATAAATTGGGCCACAATTCAATATCCCAATAACTTACTCAATATCAACTTGTATAGCTTTACACAACTAATCAATACCATTACCAGACCCTCAAAGACCCCTTCTACTGGAAGTATAATAGACTGGATTATTGTGTCACACCCTCATTATAACTCAGATAGTGGCACTCTCCCTGACCCATTAGCTGACCATTTCCCCACTTTTGCTCATCATCTCCCTTCTTCCACACAAACCCACAATTATATATCCCCTAGATGGTTACAAAACCTTAATCCTGAAACTTTAATAAATACACTTAAAAACACTAACTGGACACCATTAAAAAACCTACCCCTGGACGATGCTCTTTCCTACTTTAACTCCTCTTTTATAGATCTACTCAACTCCCTTGCTCCCCTAAAAACTAAATGCATAAAAAGTAACCCTGTTCCCTGGTTAACTAAAAACACTTTAACTATCATGAGACTTTGTGACAAAGTATGGGCAAGATACCAAAAACAAAACACCTCCAATACCCTTACTGAATACAAAACATTATGTAATAAAGTCAAAAAACTTATTACCTGTGACCGCAAAGCATACTTCTCTACCCTCCATGCCAATCACAATACCAAGCCCAAATTATTTTGGAAAGATATTTCTTTTCTCCTGCACCCTGGTAACACAGAAAATCCCTGCCCAAACCCAGATGCAACTGACTTAGACTTAGCAATCCAATTTAACTCCTTCTTCATTGACTCTATCAACAAACTAACACAATCCTTTACCAATAACTCTGTAATTCTTCCCCAACCCTACTTCCTTCAACAACAACCCATCCCCACCTAGCAACCCATGCCCGTGATCCCCTTCTTTTATCATTAATACCATATCCACATCTACCATAAAAAATTCTTACAAAAACTAAACCCTGGCTCCAAAGCCCCTGAAGAAATTCACTGCTACTTCTTAAAAATTGCTGCCAGTGTAATCGCCCTGCCTATCACCATACTAATAAATTGGTCTATTCTAGAATGCCACATCCCCCAACTTTAGAAGAAAGCCTTTATCATCCCTCCCCATGAAGGCAGCAATAACAATGCCATCCCAAACTTTCGCCCTATCGCCATTCTGTCCCTTATTTCCAAATTACTTGAAAAGTGTGCCCATCACCAACTCTTACCCTACCTGATCAACAACCAGCTTCTTACCCCCACACAACATGGCTTTAGACCAGGCCACAGTACATCCACAGCCCTACTCTCCTTCCTCGAAATAATCAACAAAGCCCATGACTCTGGCCACATTGAATCCACTCTTTTCCTTGACCTCTCTAAGGCAAACATGCTTCTCACCAAGCTCTCTAAACTTAACTTAAGCCTTACTTCTACCCAGTGGTTCTCAAGCTACTTCACAAACAGGCAGCAAGCAGTTAAATGGAAAAAAAGCTATATCACCTTTCCTTAATACATCCACAGGCATCCCCATGGATCCATTCTAGGCCCCCTATTATTCAATATATTCATAAATGATTTCATCATGCCATCCCTTACTCCAGCCTCATACAATATGCCGATGATTCTACTATAATCTGTCTCTCCCCTTCCCTTACAACTCTTAATATTCAAACTCAAGCCATCTTCTCTACCACTGAACAGTGGATGCTCGATAACTATCTAGCCCTCAATGCTACCAAAACAAAACTCATGTTATTCAATACCACCAAAACCTCTTCCCTAAACACACAATCCTTCATAATAATTAGCAAAACTAATACCACCCTAGAACTTGTCGCAGAAACTAAACTTCTAGGTGTTATTATCGATGATCAGCTAAAATTTGACAAACATCTGCAATCAAATATCAAAAAGACCCACCAAAAACTTGGTATGCTTTACCGCCACAAACGCTTTCCTCACCCACCACCAGGATAACCTTAGCCAACACATACCTCATCCCATCCCTCTTATATGGTGCATCTATCCCTACCAACCTACAAGCTTCCCTCAAATCAAACCTCTCATCCTGTTATAACAAAATATCCAAATTTGCAGCAGGTCATAGAGCCTCCACACATCACTGCAATTCCCTTCACCAACTAAATTGGCTAGAACTACCAAACCTCCTCACATATACCCAGCTCATTCAAGCACACAAGCTCATTCAGAACCCAACCCTCTGCCCCTCCCTTGCAAATACCTTTGAAATGCATAAACCAGAGAGACTCTTAAGATCCAATTCCCAAAACCTATTTAAATTACACAAACCAACACGTCCAGCAGGGAATCAACTAATGTCCTTCTCTCTTGCATGCCACTGGAACTCTCTCCCTTCCTCCATTTGCATCACCAATAGTCTCCCCTTGTTCAAAACCTCACTGCACTCTCACCTTACTTCACAATGGATTTGTTCTTGCTCCCATTCCACCTAACTCTGACTACACTAACTTCGTAATGTGTTTATACTCATTTGCCACCTGTCACAACCTACTAAATTTCATTATGTTTTGCAATATATTTCAATGAATCTATTAACTACTACGAACCTACTTCAATTGTAAATACTGTGTATATATATATATATATATATATGTATATATATATATATATATATATATATATATATATATATATATATATATATATACATATATATATGTGTATATATATATATATATATATATATATATATGTATTGTTTGTGTCTTTCGGCTTTTTCCGGTTAGGGGTCGCCACAGTGGAACTCCGGTCCGCTAATGATTGGCAGTAGAGTTTTACGTGCTGGCTTGCCAGGCCTAACGCACAACCTTCAACGAAGGAATGCCTGTTGACGTATGTCGCCACACAGATGACTCTCTAACTGAGAATTGAACGGGCAATGTCTAACTGTGAGGCGACAATGCTACCGCAGCACCACCACCGCAGTCATATATATATATATATATATATATATATATATATATATAATATATATAATTAAAAAACTGTATATAAAACCTAAAATATATATATATATATATATATCTACATATAAATATATATATATATATATATATATATATATATATATATATATATATTTTTTTTTTTTTTTTTTTTCCCTTTCTGTCTTATGAAACATGTGTACTATTGGACTTCTACTATTGAACATATGTAAATGATCAATTACTATGCATTTGTGTACAACTGGATTTATACTATGGAACATATGTAAGTGAGCAATTACTATGTATATACGTCTTATTTGAAATGTATTTCATGGATTTGTGCTTCCTTTCACTATCTGTATTTTTCTGGAGCTTTTCTCCCCAGGACTCCTATGAAAATGGGCCCCAGTGACCCAATGGACTATCCTGGCAAACAAACTGCAAATAAATAAATAAAATTACAGAATAGTATTGGGTTACAATACCATTACATCATTAAGGAATAGTAATGGGTTACAAAACCATTAGGGAATAGCACCATGTGAAAAAAACAATACCTCATTAGGGAATAGTACTGGGTTAGAAAAGCATTACCTCATTAGGGAATAGTACCGGGTTAAAAAAACATTACCACATTAGGGAATAGTACCGGGTTACAAAACTATTACCTAATTAAAGAATAGTACGGGATTACAAAACTATTACCTCATTAGGGAATAGTACCGAGTTAGAAAACTATTATGTCCTTAGGTAATAATACCTGGTTACAAAACCATTACCTCATTAGGGAATAGTAATGGGTTGCAAAACCATTATCTCATTAGGGCTTAGTACTGGGTTATGAAACCATTACCTCATTAGAGAATTGTACTGGGTTACAAAAACACTACCTCATTAGGGAATAGTAACATGCTACAAAACCATTAGCTCATTGGGGAATACTACCAGACTACAAAACCATTACCTCATTACGGCCTAGAACCGGGTTACAAAACCACGTCACTAGTGAATAGTACATGGTTACAAAACCATTATTTCATTAGGGACTAGTACTGGGTTAAAAAAACATTACCTCATTAGGGAATAGTATGGCTTACAAAACCATTACCTCATTATGGGAATAGTACCGGGTTACAAAACCATTAGCTCATTAGGGAATAGTTTGGGATTACTAAACCATTACCTAAACAGGGAATAGTAACGGGTTGCAAAACTATTATCTCATTAGCGAATAGCACAGAGGGATAAAATTATTTGATCATTGGGGAACAGTACCAGGTTACAAAACCATTACCTCATTATGGAATAGTACCAGGTTACAAAACCATTACCTCATTAGACAATAGTACCGGGTTACGAAGCCATTACCTCATTAAGAAATAGTACTGGGTTACAAATCATTACCTCCTTAGGGAATACTACCAGGTTACAACTCCATTACCTCATTAGGGAATAGTACCAGGTTACAAAGCCATTACCTCATTAGGGAATAGGATGGGGTTACAAAACCATTATCTCAGAAGGGAATAGTACTGGGTTAAAAAATCATTACCTCATTAGGGAATGGAACCCGGTTACAAAACCATAACATCCTTAGGGAATAGTACTGTATTCAAAACCAGTACATCATTAGAGGATAGTACTGGCTTACAAAACCATTACCTCATTAGGGACTAGTACCAGGTTACAAAACCATTATCTCATTAGGGAATAGTACTGGGTTACAAAACCATTACCTCATTAGGGAATAGTAGGGGGCTACAAAACCATTACATCATTAGGAAATAGTACCGTGTTACAAAACCATTACCTCATTACGGAATAGTACCGGGTTACAAAACCATTACCTCATTAGGGAATAGTACCGGACTACAAAACGAGAAACTCATTAGGGAATAGTACTTGGTTAGAAAACCATTACCTCATTAGAAACTAGTACCAGGA
This sequence comes from Protopterus annectens, assembly GCF_019279795.1. NCBI lineage: Eukaryota > Metazoa > Chordata > Ceratodontiformes > Protopteridae > Protopterus > Protopterus annectens. Next base: position 1,151,867,497 of record NC_056735.1, read on the forward strand.
TATAAAACTATTACTGCATTAGTGAAAAGTACCGGGTTATAAAACCATTACCTCATTAAGAAATAATACTAGGTTCTTTAACCATTACTACCTCATTAGGGTCTAGCACAGGGTTACGAAACCATTACCTCCTTAGGGAATAGAAATGGGTATTAAAAAACCATTAAGACATTTGGTAATAGTTCCTGGTTACAAAACCATTACATCATTACGGAATACTACCATGTTACAAAACCATTACCTCATTAGAGAATCGTAACAGGTAGCACCATTACCTCATTAGGGAATAGTAACGGGTTACAAAACCTTTACCGGATTAGGGAATAGTAGTGGATTGCAAAACCAATATATCATTAGGGAATAGTGCTAGGTTATAAAACCATTACCTCATTAGGGCCTAGTACCTGGTTAGAAATTCATTACATCAATACGGAATACTATCATGTTACAAAACCATTACCTCATTAGGAAATTGTACCGGGTAACAAAACTATTACCTCATTAGGGAATAGTACCAGTTTACAAAACCATTAGCTCATTAGAGAATAGTATGGGGTTACAAAACCATTACCTCATTAGGTAATTGTAATGGGATACAAACCCATTATCTCATTAGGGGCTATTGCCGGATTGCGAAACCATTACCTCATTAGAGAATTGTACCGGATTACAAAACCATTAATTCATCAGGGAATAGTACCAGGTTAAAAAACAAATATCTCATTAGGGAATAGTAACTAGTTACAAAAGCATTACCTCATTAGGGAACAGTACCAGGGTTGCTAAACAATTACTACATTATGGACAAGTAACAGTTTACAAAACGATTACCTCATTAGGGAATACAACCGGGTTGCAAAACCATTGCCTCATTAAGGAATAGTACCAGGTTACAAAACTATTACCTCATTAGGGAACAGTACCAGATTACAAAACCATTACATCAATAAGGAATAGTACCTGGTTATCTCATCCTATCAAAGACCAGTACCACATGATAAAACCATTAACTCATTAGGAAATAGTAATGGTTAGAAAAATATTACCTCATTAGTGAATAATACCAGGTTATGAAACCATTACCTCAGTAGAGAACTGTACGGGGTTATGAAACCATTACCTCATAAGGGAATAGTACAGGGCTACAAAACCATTATCTCATTAGGGAATACTACTGGGTTACAAAACCATTACCTCATTAGGGACTAGTACCGGGTTACAACCCAATACCTCATTAGGGAATAGTTCCTGGTTACAAAACCATTACCTCATTAGGAACTAGTACGGGGTTAAAAAATTACCTCATTAGAGAATAATATGGCAAACCAAACCATTACATCATTAGTGGAATAGTACCAACTTAAAAAACTATTAGAGAATGTTAATGGGTTACAGAACCATTACCTCATTTGGTAATAGCACGGGGTGACAAAACCATTATGGAATACTACCAGGTTAGAAAACCATTCCCTCATTAGGGAATAGTATCGGGTTACAAAACCATTACCTCATTAATAAATATTACTAGGTTGCAAATCAATAACTCCTTAGGGAATAACACTGGGTTACAAAACCATTACCTCATTAGGGACTAGTACCAGGTTACAAAATTATTATCTCATTAGGGAATTGTACTGGGTTACAAAATAATTATCTTATTAGGAAATAGTAGCGGGCTGCAAAACCATTATGTCGTTAGGGAATAGTACTGCGTTACAAAATCATTACCTCATTATGGAATAGTACCGGGTTACAAAACCATTACCTCATTAGGCAATAGTACTGAATAACAAAACCAGTAACTCATTAGGTAATAGTACTGGGTTACAAAATCATTACCTCTTTAGAGACTAGTCCAAGTTAGAAAACTATTACCTCATTAGGGAATAGTACCAGGTTATAGAACCATTAACTCATTAGTGTCTAGTACGGGGTTATAAAACAATTACGACATTTGGGAATAGCACCGGGTTACAAACCCATTAATACATTAGGGAATAGTACCATTTAAAAAAAATATTACCTCGTTAGGGAATAATACCAGGTTACAAAACCGTTACCTCATAAGGGAATAGTACTGGGTTACAAAATCATTACCTCATTTGGTAATGGTACCAGGTTTCAAAACCATTACCTCTTTAGGGGAATAGTACCACGTTACAAAACCATTACTAATTTGGGAATAGTATCGGGTTACAAAACCATTACCTCATTACGGAATGGAACCAGGTTACAAACCATTACCTCATTAGAGAATAGTAACGGGTTACAAAAGCTTTACCTCTTTAGGGAATAGTACTGGATTACAAAAGTAATACATTGTTATGGAATGGTACTGGGTTACAAAACCATTACCTCATTAGGGCCTAGTACCCGATTACAAAATCATTACCTCATTAGGAAATACTACTGTGTTAAAAAAACATTACCGCTTTATGGAATAGTACTGGGTTACAAAATCTCATTAGGGGAATAGTACCAGTTTACAAAACCATTAGCTCATTAGGTAATAGTTTGGGATTACAAAACCATTATGCCATTAGGGAAAGTAACGGGTTACAAAACCATTACCTCATTAGTGCCTAGTACCGGGATACAAAACAATTTCCTCATTAGGGAATTGTACCGGGTTACAAAACGATTACTTCATGAGAGAATAGTACCTGGTTAAAAAACAAATACCTCATTAGGGAATAGTAACAGGTTACAAAAGCATTACCTCATTAGGGAATAGTACCGGATTACAAAACCAATACCTCATTAGGGAATTGTACCAGGTTACAAAACCATTATCTCATTAGGGACTAGTACCAAGTTACAAAACCATTGCCTCACTACCTCTTTAGGGAATAGTACCGGATTACAAAACCATTACTTCATTAGGGAATAGTACTGGGTTACAAAACATTTACCTCATTAGGAAATACTACTGGGTAACAAAACCATTACCTCATTAGGGTATAATACTGGATTACAAAAACCATTACATCATTAGGGAATAGTACTGGGTTACAAAACAGCTAGCATATTAGGGACAAGTAACAGTTTACAAAACTATTACCTCATTAGGGAATATTTCTGGGTTGCAAAACCATTATCTCATTAAGGAATAGTACTGGGTTACAAAAAACATTACCTCATTAGGGACTACTACTGGGATAAAAATACATTACCTCATTTGGGAATAGTATTGGGTTACAAAACTATTACCTCATTGGGGAATAGTTCCACATTACAAAACCATTACCTCATTAGGGAATAGTACCTGGTAACAAAACCATTACCTCATTAGGGCCTAGTACGGGATTACAAAACCAATACCTCATTAGGGACTAGTGCCAGTTTACAAAATGATTACCTCACTAGTGAATAGAACTGGGTTAAAAAACTATTACCTCATTAGGGAATAGTACCGGCTCACAAAATCATTAGATGATTATGCAATAGTATCGGGTTACAAAATCATTATCTCATTAGGGAATACTACCAGTTATAAAACCATTACCTCAATAGTGACTAATACCGGGTTACAAAACCATGATCTCATTAGGGACTAGTACTGGGTTTAAAAAACATTACCTCAATAGGAAATACTATGGCTTACAAAACCATTACCTCATTAGCAGAACTGTACCAGGTTACAAAACTATTAGCTCATTAGGGATTAGTATGGGGGTTGCACAACCATTACACCATTAGGGAATAGCACCGGCTGACAAAACCAATACCTCATTAGTGAATAGTACTGGGTTAGAAAATAATTCCTCATTAGGGACTTGTACCAGGTACAAAACCATAACCTCTTTAGGGATAGTATTGGGTTGCTAAACCATTACCTCATTAGGGACTAGTACCGGGTTAAAAAAACAATACCTTCTTAGAGAAGAGTAATGGGTTACAAAACCATTACCTCATTAGGGAATAGTACTGGGTTACAAAACCATTACCTTATTAGGGACTATTACCTGGTTACAAAATCATTACCTCATTAGGGAACACTACCGTGTTAAAAAAAATTACCTCTTTACAGAGTAGTACCAGCTACAAAACCATTACCTCATTAAGGCGAATATTACCAGGTTACAAAACCATTAGCTCATTAAGGAATAGTATGGGGTTACAAACCATTACCTCATTAGGGACTAGTAATGGGTTATGAAACTATTACCTCATTAGAAAATTGTACCGGTTTCAAAACCATTACTTCATTAGGGAATACTACCAGATTAAAAAACAAATACCTCATTAGGGAGTAGTAACGGGTTACAAAAGCATTACCTCATTAGGGAATAGTACTGGATTAAAAAAAACAGTACCTCATTAGGGAATTTTACTGGGTTACAAAACCATTACCTCATTAGGGAATAGTAGCATGTTAAAAAAGTTACCTCTTTACAGAATAGTACTGTGTTACAAAAGTATTACCTCATTAGGGGAATAGTACCATGGTACAAAACCATTAGCTCATTAGAGAACAGTACCAAGTTACAAAACCATTGCTCATTAGGGACTAATACCAGGTTACAAAACCATTACTTCATTTGGGAATAGTACTGCGTTTCAAAAGCTTTAGCACATTAGGGAATACTACTGGCTAACAAAACCATTACCTCATTAGGGAATAGTACTGGATTACAAAACCAGTACCTCATTACAGAATTGTACTGGGTTACAAAACCATTTCTTCATTAGGGAAAGTACCAGGTTAAAATACAAATATCTCATTAGAGAACAGTAATGGGTTACAAAAGCATCACATCATTAGGTAATAATATCAGAATACAAAGCCAATACCTCATTAGGGAATTGTACTGGGTTAAAAAAACATTATCTCATTAAAGACTAGTACCAGGTTACAAAACCATTACCTCATTAAGGAATAGTATCGGGTTAAAAAATCCATTACCTCTAGGGAATAGTACCGGGTTACAAAACCATAACTTCATTAGGGAATTGTGCTGGGTTTTCAAAACCTTTACCTCATTAGGGAATATTATTGGGTAACAAAAACAAATAACTCATTAGGGAATTAGGTACTGGATTAAAAAAACAATACATCATTAGGGAATAGTACTGGGTCAGAAAACAATTACCACATTAGGGATTAGTAAGAGTTTAAAAACTATTACCTCATTATGGAGTACTATCGGGTTGCAAAACCATTACCTCATTAAGGACGACTACTGGGATAAAAATACATTACCTCATTTGTGAATAGTAAAACTGTTACCTCATTGGGGGAATAGTTCCACATTACAAAATCCTTAGCTCATTAAGGAATAGTACCAAGTAACAAAACCATTACCTCATTAGGGAATAGAAACAGGTTGCAAAACAATTATCTCATTAGGGCCTAGTACCAGATTACAAACCAATACCTCATTAGGGACTAGTGCTAGTTTACAAAACCATTACCTCATTAGGGAATAGTACTGGGTTAAAAAACTATTACCTCATTAGGGAATAGTACCAGGTTACAAAATCATTAGCTCATTAGGGAGAAGTACCGGTTTACAAAATCATTATTTCATTAGGGTATACTACCAATTAACAAAATCATTACCTCAGTAGTGACTAATAACGGGTTATAAAACCATTACCGGATTAGGGTCTAGTACTGGATTAAAAAAAACATTACCTCAATAGGAAATATTGTGGCTTACAAAACCATTACCTCATTAGCGGAACTTTACCGGGTTACAAAGCTATTAGCTCATTATGGAATAGTATGAGTTTACAAAACCATTACGTCATTAGGGAATAGCACCGGGTGAAAAAAACAATACATCATTAGGGACTAGTACTGGGTTAGAAAAGCATTACCTCATTATGGATTAGTACCAGGTTACAAAACCATTACCTCTTTAGGGAATAGTACTGGGTTGCTACACCATTACCTCATTAGGTAAAAGTACCAAGTTACAAAACTATTACCTCATTAGGGAATAGTACTGAGTTAAAAAAAACTTTACCTCATTAGGGAATAGTACCGGATTACAAAACCAATACCTCATTAGGGAATAGTGCTGGGTTACAAAACCATTACCTCATTTGAAACTAGTACTGGGTTACAAAACTATTAAATAATTAGGGAAAAGTACCCGGTTACAAAACCATTATGTCATTAAGGAATAGTACCGTGTTACAAAACCATTCCTTCATTAGGGAATATTACTGGGTTAAAAAAATTACCTCATTAGGGAATAGTACTGGGTGGCAAAACCATTACCTCATTAGGGAATAGTATCGGGTTACAAAACATTTTCCTCTTTAGGGAATAGTACCGGGTTACTAAACCATTGCCTCATTAGGGAATAGTTCCAGGTTACAAATAATTACCTCATTGGGAATAGTAATGAGTTACAAAACCATTACCTCATTAGGGAATAATACTGGGTTACAAAACCATTACCTCATTAGGGAATAGTAATGGGCTGCAAAACCATTATCTCATTAGGGAATACAACCGGGTTACAAAACCATTACCTCATTATGGCCTAGTACCGGGTTACAAAACCAATACTGCATTAGTGAATAGTACTGGTTTACAAAACCATTACCTCATTAGGGACTAGTACTGGGTTAAAAAACATGATATCATTATAGAATAGTATGGCTTAAAAAAATATTACCTCATTAGAGGAAGAGTACCAGGTTACATAACTATTAGCTCATTAGAAAATAGTGTGGGGTTTCTAAACCATTACCTAATTAGGGAATAGTAATGGGTTAAAAAACTATTACCTCATTAGCAAATAGCACCGGGGACAAATCCAATATATCATTAATAAATACTACTAGGTTACAAAACCAATACCTCATTATGAAATAGTTGCGGGTTACAAAACCATTACCTGATTAGGGAATATTACCGGGTTACAAAACCATTACCTCATTAGGGAACAAAACCAGTTTACAAAATCATAACCTCATTAGGGAATAGTAACAGATTCAAAAACCAGTACCTCATTAGGGAATAGTACTGCTTTACAAAACCATTACCTCATCAGGGACAATACCAAGTTACAAAACTATTACCTCATTAGGGAACAGTACCAGGTGAAAAAAATTACCTAATTAGGGAATAGTACCAGGTTACAAAACCATTACCTCACTAGTGACAAGTACCAGTTTACAAAACCATTACCTCACTAGTAACAAGTACCAGTTTACAAAACCACTACCTCATTAGGGAAGAGTACTGGGTCACAAAACCATTACCTCATTAGAGAATAGTACAGGATTACAAAACCAATACCTCATTATGGAATAGTACCGGGTTAAAAAAATCATTACTTCATTAAGAAACAGTACTGTGCTATTAAACCATTACCTCATTAGGGTCTAGTACTGGGTTATAAAACCATTATCTCCTTAGGGAATAGTTTTGAGTTACAAAACCATTACCTCATTAGGGAATAGTAACGGGTTACAAAACCATTACCATATTAGGGTCTAGTACCAGGTTATGAAACCATTACCTACTTACATAATTATGCAAGGTTGCAAAAAAATTACCTCATTACAGAATAGTACTGGGGTAGAAACCTGTTATCTGGTTAGGGAATACTGTTGGGTTAAAAAACCATTACCTCTTTTGGGACTAGTACCACGTTAAAAAAAATTACCTCATTAGGGAATAGTAAGGTGTACAAAACCATTATCTCATTAGCAAAATACTACTGGCTTATAAGACCCGTAGCTCATTAGGGAATAATACGGGTTTTATAACCATTACCACATTAGGGAATATTAATGAGCTAAACAACCATTACCTCATTAGGGACTAGCACCTGGTGACAAAACCATTACATCATTACAAAATAATGCTAGGTTACAAAACAATTAACTCAATAGGGAAAAGTACACGAATACAAAACCATTACCTCATAAGGGAATAGCACTTTATTACAAAACCATTATCTCATTAGGGAATACTACTGAGTTACAAAACCATTAAACATTAGGGCATAATACCGGGTTACAAAACCATTTCCTCATTAAGGAATAATACCGGATTACAAAACCATTATCTCATCTCATTAGGGACCAGTAGCAGATTACAAACCCATTACCTCATTAAGGAATAGTAATGGTTAGAAAACCATTACCTCATTAGGAAATAACACCGGGTTAAAAAAAGTATTACCTCATGAATAATTAATACAAGGTTAGAAAACCATTACCTCATTAGGGAATAGTACGGGTTATGAAATCATTACCTCAGGGAATACTAACGGGTTACAAAATGAATATCTCATTAGGGACTAGTAACAGGTTAAAAAAACACCTCATTTAGGAATATTTCTGGGTTACAAAACCATTACCTCATTAGGGAATAGGACTGGGTTGCAAAATGAATATCTCATTAGGGATTAGTACCGGGTTAAAAAAAAAAATCTCATTAGGGAATAGTTTTGGATTACAAAACCATTACCTCATTAAGGTCTAGTACCTGATTACAAAATCATACCTCATTAGGCAATACTACCATGTTAAAAAAAATTATCTCTTTACATAACAGTACCGGGTTACAAAACCATTACCTCCTTAAGGCAATAGTACCAGGATACAAAGCCATTAGCTCATTAGGGAAAAGTACAGGTTTACAAAACCATTATCTCATTAGGGAATAGTAAGGGGTTACAAAATCATTACCTCATTAGGTCTTAGTACTGGGTTATGAAAGCATTACCTCATTAGGGAATTGTATTGGGTTACAAAACCATTATCTCATATCTATCCTATATCCTAGTACCGGGTTAAAAAACATTACCTCATTAGGGACTAGTACCAGGTTGCAAAGCCATTACCTCATTAGGGAATAGTGCCAGGTTACAAAACAATAACCTCATTAGGGAAAACTACTGGGTTACTAAACCATTACCTCATTAGGGAATAGTACCAGGTTTCAAAACCATTACCTCATTAGGGAATAGTACCGGGTTGCAAAACTATTACCTCATTAAAGAATAGTACCGGGTTACAAAATCATTACCTCATGAGAAACTAGTTCCAGGTTACAAAACTATTACCTCATTAACAAATAGTACCAGTTTAAAAAAACATTCCTTCATTAGAAAATATTATCTAGCTAAAAAACCTTTACCTTGTTAGGGAATAGTATCAGGTGGCAAAACCATCACCTCATTAGGGAATACTACTGTGTTACAAAATCATTAACACTTTGGAGAATAGTGCTGGGTTACTAAACCATTGCCTTATTATGGAATAGTTCCCAGTTACAAATAACTACCTCATTGGGAATAGTAATGGGTTACAAAACCATTACCTCATTAGGGAATAAGACAGCGTTACAAAACCAATATCTCATTAGGGACTAGTACCGGGTAAAAAAAATACCTCATTAGGGAATAGTACTGGGTTACAAAACGATTACCTCATTAGGGACTAGTACCCGGTTACAAAATCATTACCTCATTAGGCAATACTACCATGTTGAAAAACCATTACCTCTTTAAGGTACAAAGCCATTAGCTCATTTGGAATAGTACATCATTACAAACCAATTACCTCATTGGGGAATAAAACAAAACAATTACCTCATTGGGGAATAATACTGGTTACAAAACCATTACTTCATTAGGGAATAGGACCAGGTTACAAAATGAATATCTCATTAGGGACTACTACCCGGTTAAAAAAACAATACCTCATTAAGGAATAGTACTGGGTTACAAAACCATTAAATCATTAAGGTCTAGTACCTGGTTACAAAATCATTACCTCATTCGGCAATACTACCATGTTAAAAAAACATTACCTCTTTATATAGTACCGGGTTACAAAACCATTACCTCATTAAGGAATAGTAACAGGTTACAAAACCATTACCTCATTAGGGACTAGTACCAGGTTACTAACCAATACCTCATTAGGGAGTAGTTCCGGGTTACAAAACCATTACCTCATTAGGAACTAGTGCTGGGTTAAAAAACACATTACCTCATCAGGGAATAATACGGCTTACTAAACCATTATGCCATTAGAGGAATAGTACCGACTTACAAAACTATTAGCTCATTATGGAATACTATGGGGGTTCCAAAACCATTACGCCATTAGGGAATAGCACCAGGTGACAAAACCAATACCTCATTAGTGAATAGTACTGGGTTAGAAAAGCATTACCGCATTAGGGACTAGTACCAGGTTAGAAACAATAACTTCTTTACAGAATAGTACTGGATTACTAAAGCATTACCTCATTAGGAAAAAGTACTGGGTTCCAAAACTATTACCACATTAGGGAACAGTACCATTCAAAAAAATATTACCTCATTAGGGAATAATACCAGGTTACAAAACCGTTATCTCATAAGGGAATAGTACTGGGTTACAAAATCATTACCTCATTAGGGAATAGTATTGGGTTACAAAACCATTACCTCATTAGGGAATGGTACCAGGTTACAAAACCATTACCTCAGTAGGGAATAGTATGGGGTTACAAAACCATTACCCCATTAGGGAATAGTAATGGGTCACAAAACCATTATCTCATTAGTGCCTAGTACCAGGTTATGAAACAATTTCCTCATTACAGAATTGTACTGGGTTACAAAATGAACACTTCATCAGGGAATAGTACCAGGTTAAAAAACAAATACCTCATTAGGGAATAGTAACGGGTTACAAAAGCATTACCTCATTAGGGAATAGTACCGGATTATATAACCATTACTTCATTAGGGAATATTACTGGGTTACAAAACCTTTACCTCATTAGGAAATACTACCAGGTAACAAAACCATTACCTCATTAGGTATAATACTGGAATACAAAACCAATATGTCATTAGGGTATAGTACTGGCTTACAAAACAATTAGCATATTAGGGACAAGTAACATTTTACAAAACTATTACCTCATTAGGGAATATTTCAGGTTGCAAAACCATTATCCCATTAAGGAATATCACCGGGTTACAAAAAACATTACCTTATTAGGAACTGCTACTGGAATAAAAATACATTACCTCATTTGGGAATAGTGTTGGGTTACAAAACTATTACCTCATTGGGGGAATAGTTCCACATTACAAAACCATTACCTCATTAGGGAATAGTACTGGGTAACAAAACCATTACCTCATTAGGGAATAGTAATGGGTTACAAAACCATTACCTCATTTGGGCCTAGTACTGGATTACAAAACCAATACCTCATTAGGGACTAGTGCTAGTTTACAAAATGATTACCTCATTAATGAACAGTACCGGGTTAAAAAACTACTACCTCATTATGGAATAGTACCAGCTCACAAAATCATTAGATGATTATGCAATAGTATCAGGTTACAAAATCATTATCTCATTATGGAATACTACCGGTTATAAAACCACTACCTCAATAGTGAGTAATACGAGGTTACAAAAGCATGACCTCATTAGGGACTAGTACTGGGTTAAAAAAAACATTACCTCAATAGGAAATACTATGGCTTACAAAACCATTACCTCATTAGCGGAACTGTACCGGGTTACAAAGCTATTAGCTCATTAGGGAATAGTATGGGGTTACAAAACCATTACGCCATTAGGGAATAGCACCAGGTGACAAAACCAATACCTCATTAGTGAATAGTACTGGGTTAGAAAAGCATTACCTCATTAGGGACTAGTACCAGGTTAGAAACAATAACTTCTTTAGGGAATAGTACTGGATTACTAAAGCATTACCTCATTAGGAAAAAGTACTGGGTTCCAAAACTATTACCACATTAGGGAATTGTACCAGGGTAAAAAACAAATACCTCATTAGGGAATAGTAATGGGTTATGAAAGCATTAGCTTATTAGGGAACAGTACTGGATTACAAAACCAGTACCTCATTAGGGAATAGTACTGGGTTACAAAACCATTATCTTATTACGGACTAGTACCAGGTTACAAAACCATTACCTCATTAGGGAATAGTACAAGGTTACCAAACTGTTACCTCATTAGGGGAATAGTACCATGTTGTAAAACCATTAGTTCATTAGGGAAGAGTATGGGGTTACAAAACCATTACCACATTAGGGAACAGTAGCAGGTTACAAAATAATTACCTTATTAGGGGCTAGTACAAGGTAACAAAACCATTACTCCATTAGGGAATATTAATGGGTTAAAAAAAATTACCTCATTCGGTAATAGCACCAGGTGACAAAACCATTACAATTTTACAGAATACTATCGGTTTAAAAAAACATTACCTCATTAAGGAATAGAATCAGGTTACAAAACATTACATCATTAAGGAATAGTACTAGGTTGCAAATCACTTACTCCATAGGGAATAGTACTGGGTTTCAAAACCATTACCTCACTTGGGACTAGTACTAGGTTCCAAAACCATTACCTCATTAGGGAATTGTGCTGGGTTACAAAACCATTACCTAATTTGGGAATAGTGGAGGCCTACGAAACCATTATGTCATTAGAGAATAGTACCATGTTACAAAACCATTACCTCATTACGGAATAATACCTGGTTACAAAACCATTACCTCATTAGGGAATTGTACCAGATTACAAAACCAATAACTCATTAGGGAATAGTACTGATTTTCAAAACCATCATCTCATTAGAGACTAGTACCAGTTACACAACTATTACCTCATTATGGAAAAGTACCAGGTTTCTAAACCATTACCTTATTAAGGAATAGTAAGGGGTTATAGAACTATTACCTCACAAGGGTTTAGTACTGGGTTACAAAACCATTACCTCTTTAGGGAATAGTAATGGGTTACAAAACCATTACGGCATTTGGGAATAGTACCGGGTTACAAAATCATTACCTCATTAGAGAATATAGTACCGGGTCACAAAACCATTACGTCATTAGGAAATAATACCAGGTTACAAAACCATTACCTCCTTAGGGAATAGTACTGGTTTACAAAACCATTACCTCATTAGGGAATAGTACTAGGTTGCAAAACCATTACCTCATTAGGGAATAGTCCTGGGTAACTAAACCATTACCCTATTTGGCAATAGTATCAGGTTACAAAACCATTTACTATTTAGGGAATAGTACTGGTTACAAAATCAATACCTTATTAGGGAATGGTACTGGGTTGCAAAACCATTACCTCATTAGGAATAGTACCAGGTTAAAAAACCATTACCTCATTAGGGAATAGTATCGGGTTACAAAGCCATTACCTAATTAGGGACCAGTACTGGATTAAAAAAACTATACCTCATTAGGGAATAATAACGGGTTACAAAACCATTACCTCATTAGGGAATAGTATCGGGTTACAAAGCCATTACCTAATTAGGGACCAGTACTGGATTAAAAAAACTCTACCTCATTAGGGAATAATACCAGGTTACAAAACCTTTACCTCATTAGGGAATAGTACTGTATTACAAAACCAATACATCATTATGGAATACTACTGGGTTAAAAACATTACCTTAATAGAGCCTAGTATCTGGTTAGAAAATCATTACCTCATTAGGAAGTACTACATTGTTAAAAAAACTACCTCTTTACAGACTAGTACTGGGTTACAAAACCATTACCTTATTAGGGGAATAGTACCAGTTTACAAAGCCATTAGCTCAATAGGGAATAGTATGTGGTTACAAAAGCATTACCTCATTAGAGAATAGTAATGGGTTACAAAACCATTATCTCATTAGGTCCTGGTTATCTCATTAAAGAATTGTTCTAGGTTATAAAACCATTACTTCATCAGGAAATAGTACTGGGTTAAAAAACAAATACCTCATTAGGGAATAGTACCGGGTTACAAAAGCATTACCTAATTACGGAATACTACTGGATTACAAAACCAATACCTCATTAGGGACTTGTACCAGGTTACAAAATCATTGCCTCATTAGGGAATAGTACCGCACTGAAAAAACATTACCTCTTTAGGGAATAGTACCAGATTACAAAACCAGTACTTCATTAGGGAATAATATAGGGTTACAAACCCATTACCTTATTAGGGAATACTCCCGGTTAGCAAAACCATTACCTCATTAGGGAATAGTACTGGATTACAAAACCAATGCGTTATTAGGGAATAGTACTGGGTTACAAAACAATTAGCACATTAGGGACTAGTAACAGTTTACAAAACTATTACCTCATTAGGAAATACTTCCGGGTTGCAAAACCATTACCTCATTAAGGAATAGTACCGGGTTACAAAAACCATTACCTCATTAGGAACTACTACTGGGATAAAAATACATTACCTCATTTGGGAATAGCATTAAGTTACAAAACTATTACCTAATTGGGGGAATAGTTCCACATTACAAAACCATTGCCTCATTAGGGAATAGTACCTTGTAAAAAAGCCATTACCTCATTAGGGAATAGTAATGGGTTACAAAATCTTTAGCTCATTAGAAAATATTAAAGGATTACAAAATCATTATCTCATTAGGGAATACTACTGGTTATAAAACCATTACATCAATAGTGACTAATACTGGGTTACAAAACCATTACCTCATTAGGGACTAGTACCAGGTTAAAAAAACATTACCTCAATAGGGAATACTGTGGCTTACAAAACCATTACCTAATTAGGGGAATTGTACCGGGTTACAAAGCTATTAGCTCATTAGGGAATAGTATGGGGTTAAAAAATCATTACGCCATTAAGGAATAGCACCGGGTGACAAAACCAATACCTCATTAGGGAATAGTACTGGGTTAGAAAAGCATTACCTCATTAGGGACTAGTACCATGTTACAAAACCATAACCTCTTTAGGGAATAGTACTGGGTTACTAAACCATTACCTCATTAGGGAATAGTACCGGGTTAAGAAACTATTACCTCATCAGAGAATTGTACCTGGTTAAAAAAGGAAATATTCCCGGGTGGCAAAACCATTACCTCATTAGGGAATAGTACCAGATTACAAAACCAATACCTCACTAGGGAATAGTGCTGAGTTGCAAAACCATTACCTCATTAGAAAGTAGTACCATGTTACAAAACTATTAAGTCATTAGGGAATAGTACCGGGTTACAAAGCCATTCCTTCTTTAGGGAATATTACTGGGTTAAAAAAATTTACCTTATTAGAGAAATGTACCGGTATACCAAACTATTACCTCATTAGGGAATAGTACCAGGTTAAAAAACTTTGCCTCATTAGGGAATACTCCCGGGTGGCAAAACCATTACCTCATTAGGGAATAGTACCACATTACAAAACCAATACCTGATTAGGGACTAGTGCTGAGTTGCAAAACCATTACCTCATTAGAAACTAGTACCATATTACAAGACTATTAAGTCATTAAAGAATAGTACCGGGTTAAAAAACTTTACCTCTTTAGGGAATAGTACCTGGCTACTAAACCATTGCCTCATTAGGAAACAGTTCCAGGTTACAAATAATTACCTCATTGGGAATAGTAACGGGTTACAAAACCATTACATCATTAGGGAATACTACAGAGTTAGAAAACCATTACCTCATTAGTGAATAATACCGGATTACAAAACCATTAACTCATAGGTTCATAGGTTCATAGGTTTATGTACTAGGCCTCATATAAGCCCCTAGCAGCCCTAAGTTTTGTGGCTTGTGCCCTCTCTATGTTAAAAAAAAATACCCATTAGTTTTGTTGTGCCTCTGTCCAGTCCAGACACAGAGATGATTCCCGGGGTAAACCTCGATCTCCATCCAATCGTCAAGATTTCTCTTGAACAGAGCCAGTGAGGTGCTCTGCCTCACATGGACTAGGATTTTATTAGGGAATAATAATGGGTTGCAAATCCATTATCACATTAGGCCTTAGTACTGTGTTATGAAACCATTACCTCATTAGAGAACTGTAGCAGGTTACGAAACAACTACATCATTGCGGAATAGTAACAGGCTATAAAACCATTATCTCATTAGGGAATACAACTGGGTTACAAAACAATTACCTCATTATGGCCTAGTACAAGGTTACAAAACAAATACAGCATTAGTGAATAGTATTGGTTTACAAAATCATTACCTCATCAGGGACTAGTACCTGGTTACAAAACCATTAACTCATTAGGGAATAGTACCGGGTGAAAAAAACATTACCTCCTTAGGAAATAGTAGCAGATTACAAAACCATTACCTCACTAAGTACTAGTACCAGGTTACAAAACCATTTCCTCATTAGGGAAAAGTACTGGGTCACAAAACCATTACCTCATTAGGGAATTGTACTGGGTTACAAAACCATTACCTCATTTGGGAATAGTAGTGGCCTACAAAACCATTATGTCATTAGGGAATAGTACCATGTTACAAAACCATTACCTCATTACGGAATAGTACCGGGTTACAAAACCATTACCTCATTAGGGAATAGTACCAGATTACAAAACCAATAACTCATTAGGGAATAATACTGCATTCCAAAACCATTACCTCATTAGAGACTAGTACCAGGTTACAAAACTCTTACCTCAGTAGGGAATAGTACAGAGTTACAAAAACC